>NW_026406707.1:0-204 GCF_001194135.2 Octopus bimaculoides | reverse complement strand
TATATCCCTTCATCGGAGACGGTATGAGAAAATGGTTAAGCAATAGTTATCTATATACATAAATGCGAATGTCAGTCTGTGTGTTCGCCATATAACTTTGCTTCCACTGGACCAAAGTGATCCGACGACGGAAACAAATTTTCTATTTTTTTGCAAGATATGAAATAGAGAGTGAAGTGGAGGAATGAAAATAGACGTGAGATA
>NW_026406706.1:0-647 GCF_001194135.2 Octopus bimaculoides | reverse complement strand
TACGGTTCATCAACCCGCGTTGTTGAATTACTTTCTTCCGACATACCTTCTATTGGTGGATTACGATCCAGTTAGCTGAAGACATCATCAGGAGGAACCACGTCCGGTTTCGGCCCCTACTCCTCTACCGTTTTGATAATATATATTTCCCATCTCTCCCACATTTGCATATATGTATTAATTTACATACTCTCATTAGATAATCTAATTATGTTACCTATTTTCAAATGTAGGATTTGCCCTTTTAGCTAATAGGATGTAACATGAGGGACATTTAGCTATTATATGACAAGCGCAAGCTTCATGTTTTTTTTTGTTATTTTTTTAAACTGGTTTGAATCGAATAAAGCTTTTCCTGTATATTGCCAGATCATTCCTGTTCAAACAAAACTATGATTTAAATCGTCCAACTAGCGATAATCGTGTGTATACTTCAGTAGATTGTTTGTGACAGATCCTTGTTCGTGATTGTGAGAGAGAGAGAACTGATATTTTTACATGTACCGAATGCTTATTGAACGAAATTGTCTGAAAGGAATGATTCTTCTTAGCTCTCTTGCTTCATCCTCTATATTAATATCATCACTGTAGGTATTTCCACTTCAGTGAACTGTTTGTTTTTAGCACACACACACACACATACATGA
>NW_026406705.1:112-384 GCF_001194135.2 Octopus bimaculoides | reverse complement strand
TATATATATATATATATATATATATATATATATATATATATATTGAACAGTGGAAATGAGTGCTTAACACCACACTGGTGGATAAGTATTCTTTATTTGAGGGTCAACAAGTTTATCCTGTTTTCATTGGAAGAGATTTTCATAATTTCTCAAGCATGCCGCATGGGAGTGTTGGTATTCATTTTTCTTTGGGAAAAGAAATCTTGTTCACTCTCATGTAACTTCATGTATTCCCCTTCAAAATGGAGATGAGTACCAACACTTCCACATGA
>NW_026406705.1:0-102 GCF_001194135.2 Octopus bimaculoides | reverse complement strand
ACCAACACTTCCACATGACATGCTTGAACAATTGTGAAGATATTTTCACAGAAAACAATTGGTAGCTTTAGGGTATATATATATATATATATATATATATAT
>NW_026406704.1:0-274 GCF_001194135.2 Octopus bimaculoides | reverse complement strand
ATGTATAAAAGTATGCATGCATGTATTTATGTGTATATGTTTGTGTACATATATATATGCATGTATATATATGTATATATATATTGATGTATATGTATAGATGTATATATAGAGATTTATATGTATATATGTACGTATATATGTATATGTTTTTAGAGGTGTGTATATATATATGCATTGAACCAAAAATTGCCGGTCTTTCCATATCTGGTCAGTTTAACGCAACTGACGGATGTCCATCCTGTGCTCGAAAAACAAAGAGTCTTTTATTTAT
>NW_026406703.1:0-307 GCF_001194135.2 Octopus bimaculoides | reverse complement strand
CTGTGTGTCGGGAAGATTTGAACCAGTAGCAGATTTCTCGTCTCGAATCTTGTTCATCATTCGAGTAAGTGGCCCTTTATAACCCGGTCGATGACCATTCCGGTTTTTATGTTGTTTTGTTAACAGTGAGGCTTAACAAGCTTCGACGTTGACGCTAGGGGACGGATCTGTATGTTTAGGGTTAATTTTTTGAGACAACACCGTCTCCGAGCTCTCGTGACGTAGCTTCTTAAGGCTAACAGATCTATCTCGAGTTCGTGGCCCTTTGTGATTCGGTCGACGACCAATCTGGTTTGTGAGCTGCTTT
>NW_026406702.1:0-395 GCF_001194135.2 Octopus bimaculoides | reverse complement strand
TATATATATATATAAATATATACATATATACATGCACAACAGGCTTCTTGCAGTTTCTATTTACCAAATCCACTCACAAAGCTTTGGTCAGACTAGGGCTATAGTGGAAGACACTTACTTAAGGTGTCATGCGATGGGACTGAACCCAAGACTACATGAATGGGAAGCAAGTTTCTTATCACATAGCCATGCCTGCACTTACACACATGTATATATACATACATACATACAAACGTACATACTTATACAGATATACACAAATTTATCTATTTGTGTGTGTGTTGTGTGTGAATGCATGTGTGTGTATAAGATATATATATATGCATACATACATATATGTGTATATCTATCTATCTATCTATATATGTATATATATCTGTATATATATATATATA
>NW_026406700.1:0-1874 GCF_001194135.2 Octopus bimaculoides | reverse complement strand
GTGCCTTAAAATTTAACACACTCACCGTTAAAATTTCCACTTATTTTTTTATTTTCCTAAAATTTTCTTTGCGTCTTGCAAGTTACATGTTATAGGGTCACTTGGCCATGTAACATCTTAGCTTGTAAGTTACCTCATCATTTCGCATTTGTTTTGCTTTTATATGTTGATTCCCTGAAGATGAATATATGTGGAATTCCAGCTGCTCTTACTTCTTTTGAGGAGAGCTCTCATATATTTTGAAACATGTGTAGGAATTAAAGGAACTTTTATTTATATGTGTTTTGCTCCATTTATTGCTAATATTCATATATATATATATACATACATACATACATATATATATAAAGTTGTTGTATATTGTCAACTTAATGTGACAATCCCAATAAGGGAATATACTACTGCTGTTTAGCCCTAGGAAGCTGGACCGCTTCCTGTCGGCCTTGACACATTTACTGTGTCCTTATGTTTGCAAGGGGGAGACAAACTCCTCCACCCAGCCTAGCCAGCATTCAGGAATAATTAGAATGAGATTGGCTGATGAAAGGAACACAAATAAAAACGATACCGAGAGTACTATACTGGCAGCGCGAGACCAAACTTTGGCCATGAACTGGAGGGTCAACCTTAGGAATGAGAAAGGTGTATCCGCTGTGCCGCATCTGCAATGGAGTTGATGAAACCATTGCCAATATCACAAACGAATGACTTCAACTTGCCTCAAACCACTACAAGTTGTGGTAACACGATTTCCCAATACAAACAGATCAGGTGCTAGAGCATATAAGACCGGATCTGGTGGTTGTGAACACAAGTTTTCCAGGTGAGCCAGGTACACACAACATTAGACACCTCTTAATCACCTATCAAATTGATTGAAATCTCTTCTTTTTTCCATCCACTTCACAAAGGACCTCCTTTGGTTATGCACTTTGTTTCACCATAACGTGCTCGCATTTCTAACGTCCTACACACACACACACACATGTATGTATTTTCTTTTTTCTCTTACCTGTCCTGAATTATTTCTTTCCTTCTGTGTATGCTCGCATCTACTCGAACCTCATGCATTTTCTGTATGTTTATAAAAACGAACTCTCCGCTTTCCCTTCCCCGCACACTTAACAACGGTAGACTTTACATTATGCATCATGTTTTCTATTTGGGTAGCGTTCATTTTAGAATCTCTCAGAGACAAGGAGTGACGAAACAAATCGTTTCTTGGATTCTTTGTCAGGAATCGAAAATCTAACCTAGATTTTTCTTCCAGGCACTTTCAATTCTTCTTGGCATTAGGACTAAGAAATTTGTCAAGGTCAACCAACAACCTTAGGTAAATTCTGTTCTTATAAATCAACATTCTTAGTTAAAATACAGGTTAACAGAGATAAGCTAATTCATTTCCCATTCTATACCGATCCACATTCAACAATCCAACATGTATAACTACGAATCCTCTCAGAATATTCGGGAACAATCATTTTCGCTTTCAGACGACGCACTCTGAGTATTTTTAACAGACGCAGTTATTATCAAAGGTGTGCTCATTATGTCATTGTTATTTCCCCCTCAACACTGTAAAGCAGCCGACTACTACAGCCTTTTGTATTCTGACGGTAACATCGAATTAACAGGAAAATAAAATATGTTAGAAATAACTTCCTTCTTTCTCTTCATTTTAATGGCGCATATTTCGCTGACTCACGAAGATAAAATAATCTCAGTGTAACACGATCAGTTAGAACTATGTTAAATGCACATTTTCTAAAAGTATTCAGGTGAATGAATGTCTGAAACTACATACTTTTACATATTTCTTTGCTGTTGATTTCTAAGGGAAAAAATAACTCCGATTTACATCATCAGGAAGAAAA
>NW_026406699.1:0-231 GCF_001194135.2 Octopus bimaculoides | reverse complement strand
ACACACACACACAAACACACATACACAAACACAATTATACATACGTACGTAGTTATAAATATATATATATATTTATGTATGTATATACATATATACGTATATGCAAACATACACATGCGCATGCGCAGCACACATACACGCATTCTATATCGTTTTTATATTAACTAGCATGAAAATGCAAACAGCCATAATGCTGTAATTATACATACGTACTTACATACACACACACAC
>NW_026406698.1:0-287 GCF_001194135.2 Octopus bimaculoides | reverse complement strand
CACACACACACACACACACACACGCACGCACGCACACACACCCACACACATACACACACATATACACACACATACACACACACACATTTACATATATACGACTGGCTTCCTTCAGTTTCAGCTTACCAAATCCGCTCAGAAGGCTTTGGGTGCCCTGAGGCTATAGTAAAATACACTTGCCCAAGGTACCACGTAGTGCGAGTGAACCCAGAACCATGTATTTGATAAGCAAGCTACTTACCACACAGCCACTCTTGCGCCTATATACATACACACATACACATGTA
>NW_026406697.1:0-698 GCF_001194135.2 Octopus bimaculoides | reverse complement strand
ATATATATATATATATATATATATATATATAGTTATATATATATAGTTATGATATATGTATAAATACACACACATATATATATGTATACATGGATAGGTATGTAACTATACATCCACGCACCCATTTCATGCATTTATACAACGCTTCTCATTGCTTTAATGGCTCCTTCTTACCCATCTTCTTCATCAACACCTTCTACTTCACTCCCCACCCCCACTCCACCCCCTACTTTCCCACAACAACATCGAGCTACATTCTTGGCCTTCCACGGCAACAAACAGTGTGACTTTTGACCGCCGAATGGCTAAGGAAATGGACTTCGTATTCGTTCCAGATCACCTGCATACGGTCAAGGGTTGCGCGTTTGCTATTCCTCTTCGCTAGGAATCTCATAAACAGCAGAACTGAGTTGACAATTGCTGTCGTAGATAACGCCAGGACTGTTGTTACTCTTGGCAGACTTTCATTATTACAGTCCTGCTTACATTTATACATTCCATGGTAACCATAAAACTGGTCTTTGGCGCTATAAACTGACTATTACACGCTTTTCTGGTTGTGATTAGATGCATTTGTTTCCAGCATCGGCATCACCACCAGCATGTGATTCACCACAGCTATGATTACGACCGCCAATCATTTGCTTGTTTCCTTTTCTTTTTCGTTTCCTTTTACTCCGCCTTCTCCGCCCCCCCCC
>NW_026406696.1:0-408 GCF_001194135.2 Octopus bimaculoides | reverse complement strand
TGATATATATATGAAATTAGCAGGTACAAATTTTTCACTCAGCAGGAACAGCCAGCTTCATTTTGTTGTTTTTGTGTGTTGTGTGCAATTATATTTTTAAAGTTAGTAGTAGAACTAAAACAAATTTTAAAGTTTTGCCTATTAAAGGGTTTTCTATAATTATGATTGATTGGAGAATGTCTATCTATAAGGGACAAGAAATATCTACCTATATTAAAGGTCACTTCAGGGGAGTAAGGTGGTGTGAACCAGATAATTTTCCTATTCCTATTTTTCTCTTTCTTTATTACTGGACTAATGACAGGCGTATAGGTTATTTCCTTGCTAAAACCACTATCTTTTAAAGCTTTATATATACACATATATATATATACATACATACATCTATATATATATATATATATATAT
>NW_026406695.1:0-793 GCF_001194135.2 Octopus bimaculoides | reverse complement strand
ATGAAGATAAAAAATGTAAGTTAATAACCTGCCCCATTTTTCATAAACCTACACACAGTTTCATGATAAATGTTGCATACACACATAACACTGTTGTTCGCTTTTCCTGCCTATCTGGTTATTTTCTGCGAGGAAACAATTCAATACGGTGTCAAGAAAATCAGCAGTGGTCGTCTCTACCACCAGTTTGTGAAGCTATTAAATGTCTGCCACCGCATCCACCCAAACATGGCAATGTAAACAATACAAATGAAGTTGAAATTAACGAAACAATTCATTTCAGTTGCTTAAAACCATATAATCTGAAAGGTGAATCTGTATTAACTTGTCTTCGAGACGGTAGCTGGAACTTTCCGACACCTGTTTGCACTTTGAAATGTGTCGTACCTGAAATTGCTGGTAGAGTTGTGACTATTTCTGAAGGTACAATTTCAAAACCAAGAACCTTAATCAATGAAGGAGAGAAAGTGTTATATTCTTGCAAACGATCTTTCATTCCTGTCACGTTTGGTGTCGTTCAATGCTTGTCGGGTAAATGGTACCCAAACATAAAGTGCAGAAAAACGTGTAAAATTGAGAAACTACATGGATTAAATTTTATTTTGTCACATAATTTTTCAGTTATTGAATATAGCTGTTCATCAGGAGAAACTTTGCTGGGAGAGTCTAAAAGAACCTGTTTAGAAAATGGAACGTGGAGTGGAAAACTTCCAAAGTGTGTAAAGAACTGTCAATTGTTACCCGAGTTTGGCATATATAGCTACCGAAATTCAGACACTTTGCAATATCTTCC
>NW_026406694.1:0-353 GCF_001194135.2 Octopus bimaculoides | reverse complement strand
TATTATTTTCTGTCTAGTCTTTCTAGTTTGTTTAGCATTCAATTGAGACTATCATAACTATAACCTATTACTGAAACAGCCAGGATATTGATACCTATAACCTTGTTTTTTGCATTTAGTTCTGTTTTATGTATTCATCTAATGCGTCTATGGTATTCTTTTTCATCTATCTTTTCATTAGTATCTGTTGTACACAGTCCACGCCATTGATTGCCAAATATTTGCATGTCTGTTGTTTTGGTCTAATTCTCTCTCATCTCACTTTCTTTATCTGGTATCGTATTAGAGTGTTCTTAATTAATTTTTCTGCTTTTCAAGGTTGCGTCGGCGCATTTGATGTTGTTGTTGTTGTT
>NW_026406693.1:0-818 GCF_001194135.2 Octopus bimaculoides | reverse complement strand
ATATACTAGCAGTAAAACCTGTCGTTGATCGAGTAATTACTTTTAATGTTTATTGGGAGCCACATTGAATGTATTATTATATGTATAATTTTACCCCCTCCTGTATTTTTAGAAGAGAAAATTATGTAATAATTGAAGTAGAAGAAAGATCAATATCATACATGAACATGTGTTTCTTTATTAAATGTCAATAATTAGTGAGTCGTATGTGTTATTTTATTTATCTAGCATTTCGTTGATGTCTTGGTTTTAGAGCTTTCTAACTCTGTCGCTGATCCACAAGCCGTGCGCGCGTGTCATCCTCGTTTTTTGATGCAGTTCGTGCGTTTGTTTGGTGTTCGCTTTGTGACGTTTATTGTTTTACGAGACATTGTTTTATGAGACATTATTTTGGTAATAAATATCAGTAAGTAATAATGAAATGAAATTCGGATGCTATTACAGTAATGCAAGGAAAATAGGTATATCACATAAAAGAATAGCTAAAGGGAATGGGAAATGTTTTTGATAAGGTATATCAATAAGTTGTAGTGAAATGGAAGTACAAATGATATGTGAGTATCAGTAAGTAATAGTGAAATGAATTTACAAATGCTGAATTGTGTCAGTGTTTTTGCTGAAATTCCGACGGTATATTATATGAATGCAGGACAAAGCATAGTATGGTTATCTTTTTATTGATGCGTCGCTAATTTTCGCTTCGCTGTGAATTTCTGTCTGTGTGCGTGTGACTTCACTGTCAGGTTGTCTCTACTTCTGTTAAATAAATTTGTATATTTGTATATGAACGGTGTGTGTGTGTGTGTGTGTGTGTGTGT
>NW_026406692.1:0-432 GCF_001194135.2 Octopus bimaculoides | reverse complement strand
CTTTGGTCAGCCCGAGGCTATAGTAGAAGACACTTGCTCAAGGTGTCACATGGGGGGACTGAACCCGAAATCATGTGGTTGGGAAGAAAGCTTTATATTACACAGCCATGCCTGAGCTTGTATATATATATGTGTGTGTGTATTGTCTACAATTTACTACCAATTTCCTAGTAATATTACAGTTTAGAAGTTTCGGTAATTCTTCATAGACTACAAATACCAGAATACTACAATATTAAAATGTTCACAGGAAGCAAAGAATATTTTTGGTTTCCTTTTTTATTGCATTATAGCAAAGATGGCTTTCAAGATTTTTTGGAGTTTATTAAATTACCACATTGTTTCCTGGGTTCCAGTAGATTTTTATCATCTATTTGTACACCTATGAATGGATGAAATGTTCTATCACATTCTGGTATTCTTCCAGTCTTT
>NW_026406691.1:0-261 GCF_001194135.2 Octopus bimaculoides | reverse complement strand
GAAAGAAAGAAAGAAAGAAAGAAAGAAAGAGAGAGAGAGAGAGAAAGAGAAAGAGGAAGTAAGAGAGGGGAGAAAGGGAGAGAAAGAGGGAGAGATAGAGAAAGAGAAGGTTAGGGATAGGGAGAGAGAGGGAGGGATGGAGGGGAGAGAGGTGAAGTGAGAGAGAGGAAAAGGAAAGAAAGAGGGAGAGAGAGGTGAAGGAGGGAGAGAGGAGAGAGAGAGAGAGAGTGAGATTGAGAGATAGAGAGAGAGTGAGATTGA
>NW_026406690.1:0-379 GCF_001194135.2 Octopus bimaculoides | reverse complement strand
CATACATACATACATACATACATACATACATATATATATATATATATGCTAGTGCTTGTGCGTTTATGGATCATACACTTTCGCTATTTCAATGCTTGCGCATGCCTTGAGCCACGCGTACGCGCGCAGGAGGGTGTGTGTGCGTATATGTCACACAATTATGCATGTCTATACTCTTATATACATATATATAGATATACATATATATATGTGTATATATATGTGTATATGTATGTAAGTATTATCGGCGTTCGAAATGATGTTACATAAAATGTTGGTCAGGGTTTTCTGTGTGAATAATTTCACACATACTTGCCTTATGATAATACACACACCTGTACAGGTGTATGTATGTGTATGCATGTGTATATATATATAT
>NW_026406689.1:0-355 GCF_001194135.2 Octopus bimaculoides | reverse complement strand
ATATATATATATAAGGAAAGAGAGATAGAGAGAGATGTACTTGCATAGCAAGTGACCTGATCTGAGATCGTGTACAGGAACGAAAACAATTGCAGCGTGGAAGGTGTTTATAAGCCATTTAAGAAACACAAAAGCCGTTAGATTCACTTCAACATTCTAAATTTAATTTGCGAAAATAAAATATTTTGGCAAATTAAATTCAGATGTTCAAGTGAATCTAACGGCTTTTGTGTGTTTCTTAAATGGCTTATAAACACCTTCCACGCTGCAATTGTTATAAATATATATATTTTATTTGTTTCAGTTGTTTGACAGCTCGATTCTAGGACTTATTCTTTGCAAGCCTAGTACTTGT
>NW_026406688.1:0-218 GCF_001194135.2 Octopus bimaculoides | reverse complement strand
CTGTCTGTCTGTCTGTCTGTCTGTCTGTATGTATGTCTGTATGTATGTATACATGTATGTATGTATGTATGTATGTCAACTTCTATGTAGCCTTATCCACATATTTATACATGCATATGTATGAATGTATGTATGTATCTATGTACGTATAAGTGTGTATATATATGCATATATATGTATGTATTTATGTATATATATGTATGTATGTATATATATAT
>NW_026406687.1:0-206 GCF_001194135.2 Octopus bimaculoides | reverse complement strand
ACAGACAAGAGAAGTAAAACAACATTCAATACGATGAAGAGAATATTTTTTCTGGCAGTAACAGCTTGCACCTATTTCCTGTTTATTGAAATGCCATATTTCCAGTCTCAGACTACATATGAAGTACCTTCATATCTAGTCTAATGATCAGAAATGTAAAATCAATCATACACACACACACACACACACACACACACACAGAAACA
>NW_026406686.1:0-202 GCF_001194135.2 Octopus bimaculoides | reverse complement strand
GTGTGTGTGTGTGTGTATTAGACAGGAATAGAAGAAGAGACATTGGTAACACATAAATAGACTGATAGGCAGAGTGTTTGTGCAGTACTTGATATCATGTGTGTATATGTGTCTATATACAAGTGTGAGTGCTTGCCAATGTTATGTGTCATTGCTCAATTCATATGACTAACATTGTGCAGCCAAAAGCAAAGTGCAGATG
>NW_026406685.1:0-317 GCF_001194135.2 Octopus bimaculoides | reverse complement strand
TATGTGCCACCTGCACAAGAGCCAGTCCATGGGCACTGGCAACGATCTCGTTCGAAAATCCTGCAAAGGCCAGTCCAGTGGTACTGGCAACGGCCACGCTCAAAATGGTGTATTTTATGTGCCACCCACACAAGAGCCAGTCCAGGGGCACTGGCAACGATCTCGCTCGAAAGTCCTTAGACATGCCGCAACTTTGACAATTTCTCCACTTCCTTTTGGACAGCATTTTGATCAGTAGGGACTGCAATGTCTAACAGTAAACAGGTATTCATTATTATTATTATTTTATGTTTGACTTTTGCTTTGCATTTGTACAA
>NW_026406684.1:0-226 GCF_001194135.2 Octopus bimaculoides | reverse complement strand
TGTGTGAGCATGGTTGTTGGGACGTTGGTATGTAGATGTAAGCGAGCTGTTGAGTGTAAGTTCGAAAGATGGAGAGAGACACGTCCTTGCTCAATCGCTGGCCAGCAAGAAAGAGACAGAATGCGCACGGCATTACTACAGGGCTCCCCTTGCCAGTGTGGAACGCATGATAATATATTTTTTTTGTTGGAACGCCTGAGGCAGGATGGCCACTGAAAACCACCCA
>NW_026406683.1:0-280 GCF_001194135.2 Octopus bimaculoides | reverse complement strand
CACACACACACACACACAAACAAACATACACACGCGCGCACAATACACACACCAGGCTATATATATATATATTATTTAAATTTTATAGTAGGAGATCTGTGCTTAAGAAACCGCTCGTTGGACTGAACTCTCAACCACGTGGTTGCAAAGCAAGCTTCGTAGCTACTTAGCTCTGCCTGCTGATTTTAGCGTTTGCTATTTCTAATATATTTTCAGCGCAACTATTGATCGGCTCGTTGGTCTAGGGGTATGATTTTCGCTTAGGGTGCGAGAGGTCCCG
>NW_026406682.1:0-323 GCF_001194135.2 Octopus bimaculoides | reverse complement strand
AATGCGATTGCAATAGTTGTTTTATTGGTTGAGTGATATTTTGACAGCAAGCCTGTTTTTGTCAAGTTCAAAATGAAAAGCGATACATAGAAGTTCAAAATTTGAGCAAGGCAACCAGCATTCCAACATTAATGGGATGACATCATCAGTCTTCAATGTTCAAGTTTACAACTGGAAAAAAGAAAAGGACAAATAAGAACATTTAATCAAACAGTTTTGTGTAAATTTGATGAAATTCTCTTGTCATTTTATTCATCCCTCCAGCGTGTGATGTTAATAACTCACAAACATGTTTCTCCTCATGCATTTTGAGGACTGAAAGT
>NW_026406681.1:0-288 GCF_001194135.2 Octopus bimaculoides | reverse complement strand
TAGATAGATACACGTATATATATGCACATATATAAAATATATGTATATGTATATATATTAGCAAATATTCTTATGCATATTTTTGTATATAAAAATATATAAATATATGCACAGATGCACACGCACATATGCTTATATATATACACATACGCACACACACATGCATATATATATGTATGTAGATACATATGTATGTTCATATATATGTAAATGACATGCATGTATCCTTATATCTATGTTATACGCATATTTATATATATATCATATAATATATGTGTATATATATAT
>NW_026406680.1:0-225 GCF_001194135.2 Octopus bimaculoides | reverse complement strand
CTCTCTCTCTCACGAGTCAAAGAGAGATCCTTTACACAATCGCATGTTTTTCAAGAAATTGAAGCATGATCTCCTTCAAACTAGATTCTATTTTTTCTAACAAGTAGGAAGAAGACCAGAAAATTTTTTTTCTGTTGTAACCTATGATTACTGAACATATGGGATGAGTATAACTGGCATTCCTTTGTTGATAGGTCATGTATACATACACACATACATACACAC
>NW_026406679.1:0-524 GCF_001194135.2 Octopus bimaculoides | reverse complement strand
GTGCTGACAAATTATGTAAAATATAATTCATATCTGCAATGCCATCCATTTCTGTATCAGTGTGTACATGTTCAGTTACATACAGGGGGTTGAACAATACGTCGAAGAATTGACCCGTACAGGTTCTGAACTGTTTTAAGCGGAATTTTGAGTTATTCTTTAAGTAAACCCATATTTAGCTCTTTCGAGGGACGATGGGGCAGGGAAGCATCTCCTCAACTGTTGCTCCAAAATTCTGCATAAATGTTCGTTCCTAGTGAGCCTCAGTGACTTCAATATAATCGAACTGTAAATTTGAATGTAGTCATATCCCTCTAAGAGGTAGAATATTTTCCTTTCAAATCTGCCATGGCAAATAAAATGAGAACGCAGAAAGTGAAAAGACATGCAGTCGTGTTACCACATTTACAGAACAGTAAACGTAGCAAGATCTTTTCTACACAATGTCCCCAAAGAATTAAAAGCATCGAGCGAGAATGTTTCAACTGTAGGAAACAGTAAAACTTCTAAATTTTCGGTCACTA
>NW_026406678.1:0-206 GCF_001194135.2 Octopus bimaculoides | reverse complement strand
ATCTTATTATGTGCTACATGTATGCATGTATGCATGTGTGCATGTAGGTATGTATGCATGCATGCATGCATTTATGTTTGCATGTATATATGCGCGTATGTGTGTATGTATGCATGCCTATATGCATATATGTATGCATGCATGCGTGTATGTACGTATATATTTATGTATGTATGTATATAGGTATGTATGTATGTATGTATGTA
>NW_026406677.1:0-404 GCF_001194135.2 Octopus bimaculoides | reverse complement strand
CGTCAGCTAAGTTTAACAACAAAGAAAATGAAATCTAGGTTAGCAGATAACATGAATTTGTTAAAATTTCACAAATATTAGGACACCTTTTTGTTTAAGGTATAGAATATAATGCATATATTTATTGTATAGTCATTTACATACATACATACATACATACATACATACATACATACATACATACATATAAATATCGGCATACACGTATGTGTGTGCTTATGTGACATATGCAGTGTTAAATGTGTAAATATATTCATATTCGTACATAGGCCAACATTAAAAGTGCTCTTACACTTATGTGTATTTGTCCTTCTGAATATATATGCACGCATTTCCATTATTATTTTTTTTTAACATCAACCTACTTCACACATTTACACACACCAATACACACTCTCTCTCTC
>NW_026406676.1:0-1477 GCF_001194135.2 Octopus bimaculoides | reverse complement strand
GTATGGATGTACGTATGTATGGATGTGTGTATGTAGGTATTTATGTATGTTTGTATGTATGTATTATGTATGTATGTATGCATGTATGGTATGGTATGTATGTATGTATGTATGTATTTATGTATGGTATGGAATGTATGTATGTATGTATATTGGACAAACGATTCTCACGATACACTTATGTTGACCTAAAACCAAGACTTGAAATTAGACCGAAATCATTTGGAACCTTTATGGTTAGACAGTAACTTTAATTGAAACTTAAGGACAGTAGTATACAGAGATTATATATATCCTTATTTATCTTTTTTAGAAAAAACATGGGGAACACATAATTCACCATGAGTAATGGCTGTACATCATTGCATACACATTACACAGATTGATAAATGTTGTTACTTCGTTTAGACATTTAGAAATATTACGCGACTAAATTAAGAAAATGTGCGATTTTTTAGTTTGCCATTAATTGAATAGAAAGTACTGGAGAAAGAAGAAAAAAAAACGTGTGGAGAAGGACGTAAATACGAAGTAGCAACAAGCGACTAACAAACATAATCGCAAAGTTACGGTTCCATATATATATATAGGCGTAGGAATGGCTGTGTGGTAAGTAGCTTGCTTACCAACCACATGGTTCCGGGTTCAATCCCACTGCGTGGCATCTTGGGCAAGTGTCTTCTACTACAGCCTCGGGCCGACCAAAGCCTTGTGAGTGGGTTTGGTAGACGGAAACTGAAAGAAGTCCATCATATATATGTATATGTATATATATATATATATATATATATATATATATATATATGTGTGTGTGTGTGTGTGTGTGTGTGCGTGTGTGTGTGTGTATGTTTGTGCGTGTGTGTTTGTGTGTCTGTGTTTGTCCCCTTAGCATTGCTTGACAACCGATGCTGGTGTTCTTATGTCCCCTTCACCTAGCGGTTCGGCAAGAGAGATCGATAGTATAAGTACTAGGCTTACAAAGAGTAAGTCCTGGAGTTGATTTGCGGTCCTCCAGCATGGCTGCAGTCAAATGACTGAAACAAGTAAAAGAGTAAAAGAGAGTATATACACATATATATATATCGCTGTTTTCTCCTACCTCCAAGATATTTACCAAACTAAAAGCCATATTGGTTAGAAACAAATCGTATATCAGTGATAAAATATATTTCATCGAGGGCTCAATTACATTTTTCTTTAGTGTCTTTTTCCTTTATCTTTTTTTTCTTTTGGGAACGGTATATTGTCTAACAAGTCTGACAGAGACCACACGTTTGCTCAGCAATCTGAATAAAGAATAATAATACATTCCATAGAATTTTGAGAAATAGGTTTAGTTCGAGCAACTTTCTCCCAATTAATCATTCAATCATAGAAGCAACTGATTCGCGAATCAATAAGAAATCAATCATACTTACATTTCTCTCAAAGATAACAGAAAAAATATTGAACTTTTGTAATAAAGACGTCATGTTTA
>NW_026406675.1:0-422 GCF_001194135.2 Octopus bimaculoides | reverse complement strand
CGACCGCCACCATTTAATCTGAAAGACTTCTTCCTAAACACGTAAATCAATAATGACATATAAATTTTCCTTAAGTCATCATTTAATTGTAGATAGGATTAGCAATCCATTAACTAATCCTGTAATCCGTCAACTTGCCGTTATTATCAATTTATCTCCATTCTCATGAAGCAATCGACATACTTATTTACCTATAGGGACAGAAGCACGGCTGGGTGGTTTAAAATGTTCGCTCTAAGACCATGAAGCCTCACGTTCGATCTCTTCGAATGGCATCTTGTGCAAACCGGTTTTTACCACAACATTTGGGGCACACAAAATGTCACATTGAAACTGGATTCATGAAAATTGCATGAAACCCTGTCCGATACATTGTGTCTGTCATTCAAAAATACAGCCTTGTCGAAAACTGTGCCCCCCCC
>NW_026406674.1:0-253 GCF_001194135.2 Octopus bimaculoides | reverse complement strand
CATTCATATTTGTATGCCCTACAACTGCAAGCTCATTCAGAACTTCCTGTGTTGTTCAGCAAATATTTGGTCTTCAAATTCTGTTTCGACATCATTTCCCTGGCTGTTTTTCCTAGGGTCATTATCTTCTCCTTTTTTTTCAGGCTCTTGAGTGGTTTCGGCAGATTGTCGCCTTTCAGTCAATGCTTGTGCTCCAACATTCCTCTCCTCTGCTTCGTTATTTCTTTCCTGGCTTATATTTAAGTTATTCTCT
>NW_026406673.1:0-331 GCF_001194135.2 Octopus bimaculoides | reverse complement strand
ATATGCATACATATATGTATATATATATGTATATATATATGTATATATATGCATATACATATATATATATATGTATATATATGCATATACATATATATATATATGTGTATATATATGTGTATGTATATATATATGTGTGTATATATATAATATACTCACATACCACTGTGTGTATGCATGTGTATATATATTTTTTCGCGTGCGTCTGTGTGTCTGGAAAGAAATGTTTTTCCTATGAATCAATTCCGTTAATGTTATAACATACATGTATATAATATTCTGTACATTATATATATATATATATATATATATATATGTATGTATATATATA
>NW_026406672.1:0-622 GCF_001194135.2 Octopus bimaculoides | reverse complement strand
GTTATCGTAAATTGTAAATAAGAAAAGAAAACTGTCTTCAATGAAAAAAACACCTACAATAAAATTCTAACTTACACATACGGTAATTCCATACTACACTTATCTATATTCTAACTATACCTACACACACGCATATATATATTTATATATTATACATTAAATGGAGTATCCTATATTTTATAATATTTTATGATATGTATTAATCATTCTGGATGTTTTATCGAAATGTACATACAATAGGAATACAAAATACAAAATGGCTGATAGTTAGCAAGGTGAGACACACATAAGAAAGAAGAAAGCAAAGGACCACTGATGAGGTCACAGAAGTGTGACGAAAGAACTCTGGCCGAAATAGGATTAATGTAACATAATGTAATATAAAGCTGAAGCAAATTAACACCAAATATACAGTGCGTGTGTTTTTATTGGCTAAACTGGCAATATGACCATCCCCAAGTACAACAACATATATATATATATTTATAAAGATATATTATATGTATATTTGTATACATATATATATATATTTATTCATATAGATATACATATTATATACATATACATTTGTATAGATATATATATATTATTTATGTAGATATATATATATTTATATATGTAT
>NW_026406670.1:0-239 GCF_001194135.2 Octopus bimaculoides | reverse complement strand
GTTGGGGGTTCAACCCACTAAGGGATAGTATCTATCCAGTATACTGCTGTTCAACCCTCACTGCTTTCCGGGTAAGGTAATAATATTTTCCCATGACCAGACATGTTTCCATGGATGATTACAAACAAAGAACACTGCTTCCATGACAGGGATATTCATTTACAACCATCACACAAAGCTAAGGCAAGTAGACATCAACACACACACAAGGGTAAAGATCCCTTTTGGTCATGAATGAC
>NW_026406668.1:0-273 GCF_001194135.2 Octopus bimaculoides | reverse complement strand
AAATCGACCGCAGGATTTATTCTTTGTAAGCCTAGTACTTATTCTATCGGCCTCTTTTACTGAACTGCAAAGTTACGGGGTTGTAAACACACCAACGCTGTATATTATATATTTCTGTTTGCCTTACTGCATATCTGCAAGTTTGCCTATCTTTCTATGTCTCTTTGTATGCGTTTCTATATGTGTGCGTGTGTATGCGTAAAGAAAGAGAGACAGACAGACAGGCAGAAAGACAGGCAGACTGATAGATAGATAGATAGATAGATAGATAGA
>NW_026406667.1:0-380 GCF_001194135.2 Octopus bimaculoides | reverse complement strand
ATATATATACATATATATGTATGTATGTATGTATGCCAGCAACATATCGTGTAACATAACATTAGTCGATTATATGTGTAAAACGTTGAATAATTCATGTTTTAGTACAAGTTTTATATAACATCGATGGAGAACTAAGTACATTAATTTCTATACTATGCATGAAATTAGGTGTCGATACACGAAATTTTTTCAGGCAACCTCGAGAGCAAAAAATTTCCAACCTATGAGGTAAACGTGGGTAAATAGTACGTATTATATTGAAAGATATATTAAAGCCATATGTATTTATAATGATATATAAGAATGTGTACATGGGCCTGTGTTTTATTTGTGTATGCGTACATTCATACGCATATATGCATGCATACAAATATATA
>NW_026406665.1:0-447 GCF_001194135.2 Octopus bimaculoides | reverse complement strand
TACTAGAGTAAGCACATAAATGTGAAACAGGTTGTGAAAAGTAGTACTCGAATACCAGAGGTATAGTAATGTGCTTAATTATTGTAGCTGCAAAAACATCACAAAAATATCACAAACACAAACACACGCACACACGCATACATGCGTACACACACATGCACACACACACAAACACACACCCTCACACACGTACACATGCATATATACGGACGACGGGAACGTGAAACTCTGAGTAGCAGTTTTTCGTGATATTTTTGTGATGTTTTGCAGGTTTAATAATGAAGTATATATTAAATATTTAATGCTCTCAGCTTAGAGTTTTGGGGTCAGCCAGATTTGACAACTTCATGTGTATCCGGCCGAAACTGTAAGGATAATCTGGAAACGTGACTGAGGAGGGAAGGCCACGAATGGCCCGTCCTTGTTTTGTCCTGTGCTTTTCCTTTT
>NW_026406664.1:0-736 GCF_001194135.2 Octopus bimaculoides | reverse complement strand
AATAATAATAATTCTTTCTATTATAGGCACAAGGCCTGAAATTTTGGGGGCGTGGGGAGACTAGTTTGGTTACATCGGCCCAGTATTTCACTGGTACTTAATTTAGCGACCCTGAAAAGGTGAAAGGCAAAGTCGACCTCGGCGGAATTGACCTCAGAACGTCGCGACGGACAAAATGCCGCTACGCATTTCATCCGGTTTGCTAAAGACTCTGCCAAGGTCACTTCCGAAATTGTAATGGTTTCAAATGTTGGCACAAGGCCAGCAATTTGGGGCGACTGGATAAATCGATAACATCGATCTCAGTGCTTATTTTTATCGAACCTGAGATGATGAAATGCAAAATCGGCCTCAGGGAAATTTGAACTCGGGACGTAATGACGATAAGCATGTTACCCGCTGTACTAACGATTCTGTCAGCTCACCAGCTTGGCACTAACGACAATAACAACTGAGGTTCTTTATATGTGAAGGCGGGTGGCTTATTGGTTAGGGTGTTCGGCTCACGATTGTAAGGTCGTCAGTTCAATTCCCAGCGACACTATATTCCACGTTGCTCTATTCCACTCAGCTAGCAATAATCAGTTGTAGCTGTAGTTCAAAGGACCGGCCTTGTCACACACTGTGTCTCGCTGTGTCACGCTGAGTCTCCCTGAGAACTACGTTAAGGGTACAAATGTCGGTGAAGTGCTCAGCCACTTGCACGTTAATTTTACGAGCAGGCTATTCCGTTGAT
>NW_026406663.1:0-427 GCF_001194135.2 Octopus bimaculoides | reverse complement strand
AAATATGGTCACATGGTGTTCCAGTTTCGTGAGGATTTCTTTAATTCTAGTGAGGCAATCTTCAAATTTGCGGTTTGGAGCATCCGGTGGGCAATATGCATTGCATATGACTATATTATGTTGTCTTATGTATACAACTAGGGTGTCGCATTTGAGTATGACAGTAAGACCTGGGGTGTGAGGTCGTCACGGATGTATACAGTAACTCCACCATGGCTCCTTGCCCTTCTGTCTGTTCGCAGTATGACATATTTTGGTACGTGTACTTCTGCATTCTCTATATCAGGGCTGAGGTGAGTTTCTACGAGTGCTATGCATAGGGCTTGATTGCATGCAGCAAGGTCTCTCAGGAAAGAAATTTTGCTTTTTTTATTATAATGCAACAGGCCCCCAATATTTAATAAAAATATTGGTGTGATGCCTGTGC
>NW_026406662.1:0-217 GCF_001194135.2 Octopus bimaculoides | reverse complement strand
AAGAAGTGTGTTAATGGCAGTGACGAATGTGGTGGAGGTGGCAACAATAACGTCGTTTTGGGAGGCAGATATTATCAGAGTGATGAGGATGACACTGATGATGATGATGATAATGATGATGATGATGATGATCATGACGGTGGTGATGGGGAAGATTGATAGTAGTCTGGCGATGATGACAACGATGACGACGACGACAACGTCGATGATGATAGGG
>NW_026406661.1:0-435 GCF_001194135.2 Octopus bimaculoides | reverse complement strand
TACAGAGAGAGAGAGACAGAGAGAGACAGAGAGAGAGAAAGAAAGAGAGAGAGAGGGGGAAAGAGAGAGCTAGCTAGATAGGTAGATAAACACACACACACACACACATAATATAAATATATATGCATGCATATAAATGCATATAAGTAGCATTCATGTATATATATGTGTGTACCTATATTTCGTTTTTGTATTTGGTTTGCAAGATTCTTTTTGTAAATTCGTGTGTTGAAGCATATTTCATTGTGTCTGGGAAGAGTTATTCCCTTTTAGTGCCTTATTATTTAACACATTCACCGGTTTGATTTCCACTCATTTACTTATTTGTTTTATAATAAGGCATTAAAAGAGAATTAAAAATGTATGTATTTATATACGTATATCTAAGGCTGTGTGGTAAGTAGCTTGCTTACCAACCACATGGTTCTGGGTTCA
>NW_026406660.1:0-328 GCF_001194135.2 Octopus bimaculoides | reverse complement strand
CTCCATTAAGACACTCCTTCCTTGCTCATCACTCCTCCTACTTTGGTCATTCTATACTTGACACCAGTTATTTCAATCGGCCCTTTCTCACGGGAACACTAACTTTCCAGATTTCATTTTTCTCATCCGCCACATTTTACCAGCCACCATCTGCAATTGTTCCAGTGGAACATTAACTGTATTGACGGCATCAGTTTTAGAGAACCTGGGAAATCCATGGCCATTGCTCTTCCACCAGATTAATAAAAAGCTAAAAAGAGAAAAGCCAAAACTTACCACAGTTAGTTTCATCAGATCCATCACCACAATCGTCATATTGGTTACATCG
>NW_026406659.1:0-353 GCF_001194135.2 Octopus bimaculoides | reverse complement strand
AGAGAGAGAGAGAGAGAGAGAGAGAGATGTACAAACATATAATATCTAAATAAACAATGATGTAATGCGATGCATTTTTTTGTTGTTTGCAGATAAACACAGAAACAAAAACACACCCATACCCTGTCACCTCATGCACACAAGTACGGACGGGGTGGATGCATGTAAGTACTCACGTACATGTATATGTGTGAGTGTGCAAGTGTGTGTGTGTGTATGTATGTCTGCAGGTATCTGACATGTGTATGCATATGCATGTATGGCTACAAGCACTCACACAGACGTGTGTGTGCATGTGTAATTGTTCTTATGTATAGATGCATATATATATATATATATATATATATATATAT
>NW_026406658.1:0-787 GCF_001194135.2 Octopus bimaculoides | reverse complement strand
GACAGACAGACAGACAGACACACATTCTCATTTTTATATATATAGATGGTTAGTCAAAAATTATATGCACTCTTATTTATGTAATTTACTAAAAAAGATTGAACAATTACATCATTTTTTCAACATAGTCTCCTTGTTTATTCCATCGGAAAAGATTTTCAGTTGGTCGTGCAGTCATTTATGTACTGCTTCCTGCAAACTTTGCATGAGATAGGTGCCAAGAGATCTTACCAAAGTATGTAAGTGCAATTGTGTGGAGATCTGTCAATGTTTATTTGACATCTACAACAAGGAAGGTGAAACTTTTTTGGAGAGGATAATCACAGGAGATGAAACATGGATTCATTACCTGGAGCTAGAATCCAGAAGGGGGAATATGGGGTGGAAACATTCAGAATTGCTGGCAGAAAAGAAATCCAAAGTTCAAACTTCCACAGCTAAAGTGATACTAACCGTTTTTTTGGAATGTGATAGGGCCTATACTGGAATGTTACTTGGAAAAGGGATCTACTGTCACCAGTATAAGTTACAATGAAATGCTCACATTGTTAAAACAGTTGAAAAATTGGGTCGCGAATTGCTGGAACTCCTTGCATACAATCCAGATCTCTCTCTCTCTCTCTCTCTCTCTCTCTCTCTCTCTCTCTCTCTCTCTCTCTCTCTCTCTCTCTCTCTCTCTCTCTCTCTCTCTCTCTCTCTCTCTCTTGAAGAAATCATTTGTGTTCAGACATGGAGAAGGATGGGTCCTACTAGATATACATACAGACAGACAGACAGAAAGATGTGT
>NW_026406657.1:2113-2299 GCF_001194135.2 Octopus bimaculoides | reverse complement strand
TCACTGCTTGGAACTTCAAAACTCCTCCACAAGGTTCTTGAAGCAGGATGAGTAAACAAAGGCCACCTTAGTCTGTTGGCTGTGGGCAACTGACACTTTCCATCATACCCAGTAAAAGAAACAGAGTTTTTCGCCAAATAATAATAATAACTGCTCTGATGCAGTACCAGGCAGTGGCTCTCATGG
>NW_026406657.1:1736-1852 GCF_001194135.2 Octopus bimaculoides | reverse complement strand
ATAGCCATGTGTTGAGAGGAATTCTTTGGGGTTTGGATAATTCATCTCTGAAAACATGGGTGTTTTGTTCAACATCCTTAAATAACCCTTATTCAGGGACCTTTTGAGTGGGATGG
>NW_026406657.1:1582-1726 GCF_001194135.2 Octopus bimaculoides | reverse complement strand
ATCCTTAAATAACCCTTATTCAGGGACCTTTTGAGTGGGATGGGCTACTCAATCTGATGAAAATTGTAACTGGGCCCCACCTGTAAGGTCATGTGCTGTTTATCTTGATAGGAGGTCACCATGTTGCGCACATATGGTTGTGAT
>NW_026406657.1:1126-1322 GCF_001194135.2 Octopus bimaculoides | reverse complement strand
ACTAAAAGACAAAATTGCAAGAATGTAGACTATTGTTTCAGTCACAGGCATATAAACACACCAATACTCATTGTCAATATCAAGCTGGGGGGAGACAAACAGGTATGCACACACATACACATGATGGGCTTCTTTCAGTTTCTCTTTCTGCCAAATTCACTTGCAAGGCTTTGGTTGGCCTGAGTCTATAGTAGAA
>NW_026406657.1:471-923 GCF_001194135.2 Octopus bimaculoides | reverse complement strand
ATTCACACACACATGCACATATATACAAACACACAGATACATCATCGTCATCATCTAACGTCTGTTGTCCATGCTGGCATGGGTTGGATAGCTTGACCAGGGCTGGTAAGCTGGAAGGCTGCACCAAACTCGTCTGATTTGGCATAGTTTCTACAGCTGGATGCTTTTATGTGGTACCACTCAGGTGCTTTTATGTGGCACTGCACGGGTGCTTTTATGAGAAACTGTCATGAGTGATTTACACTACTAGTAGGACCAGTCTCAACACTTCTGCTGCAGAGTACAGATCTTCTTGAATACAGCAAGGCGCCAGGCATCTCAGTCCTTTGTCATCTCACCTGAAAGGTTTAGCGTTGTGAGGTCGTTCTTCAGTACTTCATCCCATGTATTCCTGGGTCTCCAACTTTCACATGTTCTATCCACTTTAAGAGATCAGCACTTCTTTATGGAGC
>NW_026406657.1:0-327 GCF_001194135.2 Octopus bimaculoides | reverse complement strand
ACACACCCAGTGAAGCATACTAGCCTCATTCCTTTCTAACCTTCACATGTCTTCTGTATTCAGGGCCCACATCTCACTATGTAGAATTACTGTCTGTATACATGCATCATACAGTCTTCTTTCACTTAGAGAGAGAAACATTTCATGGCCAACAGAGGTAACAGCTCTCTGAATTCCTTCCATCCTATTCTTATTTTAGCTATCACACTCTCTGTGCATCCTCCCCCACCATTAATTTGGTCCCCTCGGTAGTCAAAATTATCTGCTACCTCTAATGAGCCATCAGGGCATTTGAGAGAATCAATTTCCCAGTTCTCTAAAGAGTTT
>NW_026406656.1:818-1799 GCF_001194135.2 Octopus bimaculoides | reverse complement strand
CAGTATGAAATTGAAAGTATTAAAGTGAAGGTATATGAAATTACAGTAACTTTTGAAATGTAATACTGAAATAGCGGAATAGTTTCAGTGTGAAAGTGAAAGAATCTGACATTACAGTAGAGAGATGTTATTGTTTCACTTTTGAGACATAATACTGAAATAGTGGAGGAGATATGATATTGGTGTGGGCTCGAACTATGCAAGAAGTTAAAAATTGTTTTGGCGTAAGACACTACATGGACCCTAAGTAAAGCATGACATTGGTTGTGTAGTTCTCGAGTTTTATGGATTCACACAGACACATATTATCATCTTTATATATCCGATATTTATGCGCATATTCAAAAATTCTAGTGTTATGGACCCTGTAAAAAGGATTTTGCTCATGAAGAATGGAGCTCTTGGAGCTGAAAAATGTAGAAGTTAAGGCCCTTATTGGGGGTGGGTGTGTTAATGTCAAGCAGAGAAGTTGAATTGTTGGGAATGTTTTTAACTTGGGTGTAATATGTATTGTTTGAATTTCTTTGAAATAGGAAATATATATATGTTCACTGGATTTGTAAAAGAGAGTAAAGCTACAGGAAACCAACAGACGAATGATCACGATAATCAGTCGGCTACCCGAGCGTAGTCGTTATTACTCCCCAATGTAGGATTCCTCACCATACAGGTGACAGGCACAGCTGTAAGATGCATTACGGATCTATAGCAACTGGAAGGACATGACCCAATTGAAATAAGAACGTGTGACGTTTGGGGTAAAGGGAAATGAAAGTGTCGCCTCTGGAGTTTGCAAATGACCACTATACCGATAGGTAACAGCAGAAAACAATTTACAATCAATAAATGTCTTCGAACAACAAGTCACTCATCTGGGAAGGCCTTGAAATCAATGTTACCACCTGGGGACTATGTTTGACCCAGTGATAATAAAAAGTGGAGGCAAAGATGCGTCTCATTTTCTTGACAATCTATGCACCA
>NW_026406656.1:0-632 GCF_001194135.2 Octopus bimaculoides | reverse complement strand
ACAAATAATGCTCATCTGTTATGTTCGGGTGACTCTATAGGTTCCAATAGTACAACTGTATTCGTCTTTGCTTAGAAAAAATGACTAAATTGTGGGTGTGAAGTCCCCATGAAGGGGTCTTTGTGACTTCTAAGAAGAAATTTTAGAAATATTACTTTATTTGTGTGTAATCTGTATGGTTAAAATTTCATTAACATCAAAAATATATGAATTTTCATGGTGGTTATGGCCGTTATGCCTTGAATATAATTTCTAAATTTCATAAAGATCCATTCAGTACTTTTTACGTAGTTTTGGATAAAAAAAAACAAATGACTAATGTGTGCGTTTGTGTGTATGTGTGTGTGTGAGTGTATATATGTATAGATATATGTATGCATGTATATATGTGTATATATGTCTAAATATTACATGTACATCTATATATACATCTACACATATGTATACATATACATGTATGCATATAGATCTATATCTCTATATACATCTATACATATACGTGTACATATACGTGTACATATACATCTATATGTATACGTATCTATCTCTCTCTCTGAAACCATTAAAGTGAAAGTATCTGTCATAGTATCGAAATGTGATTGTTTCAGTTAGTGGAATAGTTTCATTTTTAA
>NW_026406655.1:246-356 GCF_001194135.2 Octopus bimaculoides | reverse complement strand
TTCTAGTTCTTGTTCTTGTCCTTGTTCTTGTTCACGTTCTTTTTCTTGTTTTTGTTCATGTTTTTGTTCTTGTTTTTGTTCTTGGTTTTGCTCTTGTTTTTGTTCTTGTT
>NW_026406655.1:0-124 GCF_001194135.2 Octopus bimaculoides | reverse complement strand
TTGTTTTTGTTCTTGGTCTTGCACTTGTTTTTGTTCTTGTTCTTGCTTTTGTTCTTGTTCTTATTCTTGTTCTCGCTTTTGTTTTTGTTCTTGTTTTTGTTCTTGTTCTTGTTCTCGTTTTTGT
>NW_026406654.1:0-762 GCF_001194135.2 Octopus bimaculoides | reverse complement strand
TGATTCTTTCTGAGCCTAGTACTGATTCTATCGGTCACTTATGCCGAACAGCTACGTTATGTGGACACAAACACACCAGCATAAGTTGTTAATCGATGGCAGTGAGGGGCTAGCACACACACATAAACGCCCATATAAATGTATGTATATATATATATATTTATATATTTATATATATGTATGTATATACGTAGGTAAGTATTTATGTATGTATGTACGTAGGTAGGTATTTATGTAGGTATGTATGTATGTATGTGTGTATGTATATATATGTATATATATATATGGATCTCTATATTTGAATATATATGTACATATATGCATGCATATACATGTATGTATATATATGTATGCACTTCTCTCTCTCTTTTTCTCTCTCCCACTCTCTCTCTCTCTCTCTCTCTCTATATATATATATATATATATATATATATATATATATATATATACATACACCAACACACAAATACATAAGTACGTACGCATATAGATGGATGGGGAGACAGTGGGAGGAGAGACAGAACGCGTGTTTGGAACAGAAGACCATCGGTTAGCAGTTGGTGAATGTAGGACAAAACTGTTTCATACGTACCATATATAATGAATACTAATTACTAAAGGATAATATTGTGAATATTAAAACATATAGAGAACAAAGACGGCGTACGTACATATTAAGCGGCTGATCTATCGTGAAGACTATTCATTGTGGTACATGTAAACATACATACATACATACATACATACATACATACATACATA
>NW_026406653.1:221-418 GCF_001194135.2 Octopus bimaculoides | reverse complement strand
GTGCCATTCAGTAACAACTTTAGCTGTGTGAAATGGTGCATTATCATCCTAAAAGATTGCGTTTCTCTCTGGAAACAATTCCGCATCCATAGGATGAATTTGATCAGATAAAATGCTTAAATAGTCTTTACTATTAATTCTGCTATGAAGGGAAACCATTGGGCTGGCAGATTTCCAAGATATAGCCCCCCCCCCCC
>NW_026406653.1:0-180 GCF_001194135.2 Octopus bimaculoides | reverse complement strand
AAATCCTTCTCCATGTTTAACAGTTGGAAGAAGGCAGTCTGGTTCAAATGCTTCTTTTGGCTGTCTTCACAAGTATACTTGACTGGTGGTTGGAAATAAGGTAAAGGATGACTTGTTTGAGAAAATAATGTTCTTCCACTGCTCTTGGGACCAATTCTGTAGGTTTTTACTCCACTCTAA
>NW_026406652.1:0-379 GCF_001194135.2 Octopus bimaculoides | reverse complement strand
ATCATGAACATTATCATCATCATCATCATCATTAACATCATCACTAATATGATTTCCCCATCTATCTTTTTTTCATTCTTTCTTTCGGGCTTCGTTTTTTTTATTTACATACCCTCCTCACCCTGCCATAATCTATCACCTTAGTTTTCTTTTTATTTCTCTCCCTATGTTAAATGTATTATTTATATGTACGTACGTGTGTGTGTGTACGTGTGCCTGCAATATGTGTGCCTTACAGTTTCTGTCATCTCAGTTCCCTATAATAATTTTCGCTCTCTTTTTGCTCACTTCTACTTCACACACACCCTCCCACACATCCACTCCTTCTTTCTCTCTCTCTCTATATATATATATTTCTCTCTCTCTCTCTCTCTCTCTC
>NW_026406651.1:0-262 GCF_001194135.2 Octopus bimaculoides | reverse complement strand
ACATATGCTGCTAGAAGGAGTAAATATATCAATCCAGACACGACCGTAGACTCCTCGTCGCGGTTTTTATGTTTTTGTTGGGGTTTTTTGGAGTTTTGGATTGTTTTGTATGTTTAGTTGTATTTAGTTTATTGTTTGCATCATCGTCGTCCATCTTGTTACGTTCCTTCTACCTCCTTATGTGCCACCAATTCTTCTATAATTCTTTTTCCTTCCTTTTTTCTTCTTCTTCTTCTTCTTCTTCTTCTTCTTCTTCTTCTTC
>NW_026406650.1:0-485 GCF_001194135.2 Octopus bimaculoides | reverse complement strand
AAACTCTACTATTTCTTTCTATTTAACCCTTTCATATTGTCTCTGATGATAGGATATCTTTTATATCTCTGAAACACCTTTCTCTTTATCAATGTCCGAGAAATTCCACACTGCCTTTGCATTGTTGCCGCATTTTATTTAACATATGTATATATATATATATAAAGGGAACGCCAATGATGTTTAAACTCCATTTCTGTTCTCTATTTATACCTACACCATGCCTACCAAAACTTGATACCTTCATTATTGTTTACCTCACTGTGAGATCTATGGTATTGTACCTAGCCATTTCTGGCATCCTAAGTACTGATGTGTCTAGGTTTTATTGCATCCTTACAACTAATCTATATATATGTGTTAGACAATTGTTATTTTGCTTGTGATTTTTCTTTTAATTTTGCTTTGGCTTTAAATATTCCTCTTGTTTTTTTGTTTTTTTTTGTAGCAATTTCTCCTGCTAAAGTGTGATGAAGAATTCCAGA
>NW_026406649.1:141-275 GCF_001194135.2 Octopus bimaculoides | reverse complement strand
ATATATATATATGTATATATATACATATATATATACATATATATATATACGTATGTATATATATATGTGCATATATATGTATATGCACACACACACACACACACACACACACACACACACACACACACACACAC
>NW_026406649.1:0-131 GCF_001194135.2 Octopus bimaculoides | reverse complement strand
ATATATATATATATATATATATATATATATATATATATGCATATATGGGTACAGGACGTGACAAACCTTAAACAAGATGAAATACGAAACCAAAATAGTTGAATACATAAACAACGAGAGGAACAAATGGA
>NW_026406648.1:0-291 GCF_001194135.2 Octopus bimaculoides | reverse complement strand
TCGATCGCTCGTTCGTTCTTTCGTTTGTTCGTTCGCTCGTTCTTTCATTCCTTCGTTAGTTTGAACGTACGTTCTTACGTACGTACGTACATTCATTCATTCTTTCGTTCGTTCGTTTGCTCGTACGAACGTACATACGTTCGTTCGTTCGTACGTACGTTCGTTAGTTCGTACGTTCGTTCGTTCATTCATACGTATATACTTATGTAATTACGAACGTTCGATCGTTCGTTCGTTGGTACTTTCGTTCGTTCATTTCGTTGGTAAGCTCGTACATACGTACGTGCGTTT
>NW_026406647.1:0-274 GCF_001194135.2 Octopus bimaculoides | reverse complement strand
CACACACGTGTGTATCTGTATGTCTTCCAGACAATACATACATACATACATTTATACATACATGCATACACACATATATACATAAATAAACTGACACATACATGCAAATATACGAACATACGCTCATACATACATGTATGTATATATGATGTGCATATATACAAATCCTTATATAATTGTATGTGAGAGTGTATATCTGTCTATATATATCCCTCTCTCTATCTATCTCTCAAATATATTATATGTAATATGTGTGTGTGTGTGTGTGTGTGTG
>NW_026406646.1:0-424 GCF_001194135.2 Octopus bimaculoides | reverse complement strand
TATATATATATATATATATATATACAAACACATATTTATATATATATATATAATATTTTATACATATGCACATACGCATATTTATTTTATATTGTGCATATATGTGTAGAAATGCATATACATAATTACACGTTTGTCTCGATTCTTATACGGCGGCGTTTACATGTATATGTATATATAAATATGCATATATACACTTACATTCATACATATATATATGTATATATATATGCGTGTATATCTGAGTATATAAACACATGTATATTTATATACATATTTACATATCTCTATACACATTCATACACGTACATACATATATATATATAGATATTTTCTTGTATATATGTATGTATATGTATGTATATATACATATATATGTATATATGTATATAAATATATATACATATACAAGTATATACATATA
>NW_026406644.1:0-229 GCF_001194135.2 Octopus bimaculoides | reverse complement strand
CCCATATATATGTTATTAACGACCCTTGCTTATGTCTGCCTTTAATTTTTCGTTCATCTAGGGAATTAATCAATTTTTTATTATCAGTTGATAATATCTCCTTAGATTCATTAGTACATAATAAACAAAAAGTACTACCTATTAGATAAGATTTAACCTTACAAACTATCTCCCAACTTATATTGTACATAATATTTTTTAGATTTTAGTTCCCATATATATTTAATGG
>NW_026406643.1:0-350 GCF_001194135.2 Octopus bimaculoides | reverse complement strand
ATAGATAGATAGACTTCTGTCCTGTGTGAATGTATGGAAGAATGTATTTGCACTTGTGTGCGGATAGGTGTTGTGCGTGCATAAGCGCGGGACCATGTATATAGTTGTCTTAGGAATGGTGGTCTAGAAGTAAGATATATTGATACAGATAGCAGAATTATGGATAAATTCGGAGTAGATAGAAACAGCGACTCAAAGATATACAAAGTGGAATAACGAACGAATACAGCATAGAGGTAACCTAAGAGACTGCAAAAATAGTGGAAAGGTATTAAAAAACAACAACATTCCTAATCAAGATGAAGATGATGATAGTAGTAGTAGTAGAAGTAGTAGTAGTAGTAGTAGTA
>NW_026406642.1:4076-4571 GCF_001194135.2 Octopus bimaculoides | reverse complement strand
ACATACATACATATATATTCCCTCCTTCAAACGAGCCCACAACCTGCGTGACCACCTGGTCGACAGTTCCTTCCCTACTCCTGCCTCCCAGCCTGGCTCCTTCCTTTGCTCCTGCCCGCGCTGTCGCACCTGGCCCTACTTCTCCAACACCACAATCCTCACTCGCACTCATCACCATTCCTATCACGTCACCGATTCCTTTACCTGCACCTATAGTAATGTTATTTACTGCATCTCCTGCTCTTTCTGTCCTTCCCTGTACATTGGTCAAACGGGATGCCGCTTGGCTGACCGGTTCGCGGAGCATCTCCAAGACATCAAACTCGGCAATGACAGCCCGGTCTCGTACCACTTCTGCTCTATCGGTCATTAGCGACATCTGTCTGTGTTCGGACTGTCTCTGCTGCACAGGGGCCACCTTCGCCGTGAACACAAATTAATATTCTATGTATGTATATATATATATATATACGTAAATATATACATATATATATA
>NW_026406642.1:0-657 GCF_001194135.2 Octopus bimaculoides | reverse complement strand
ATTTAAATATAAAAGAGGCGACCCCTAACAGGCAGCCTTACATGCTAACCATGTATGACTGCCTGTTAAGGGTCACCTGTTTTGTGTTTAAATGTACACTAATTGTATATGGATTATATATATATATATATATATATATATATATATAAATGTGGCTTATTAGCAATTAGAACCTAAAGGCCAAATTAATAGAGGTACAAAAGTGACAGAGGGTACTGACTAGCACCGGTTTTGCTAAAGATAAGAGTTGATCTAACTCAAAGCCACAAACGCACTCGAGCGTTTATGGCTTTGAGTGAAAATGCTTAAGGAATAAAATTAAAGGATAGTATGACTGTGTTGTTTCGCAACCACAAGATTTCGAGTTCAGTCCCACTGTGCAGCAACATGGGGCAATTTCTTCTATAGTAGTCGAGCACCGACGAATGCCTTGTGAGTAGACTATGCCTGTATGTATGTATGTATGTATGTATAGATGCATGTTTGTATGTGGTATGAATGTATGTATGCGTATGGTGTGTATGTATGTATGTGTAAGTTTCTTTGTGTTTGTCCCTTCGCCCACAAGCGCTTGACAACCGGCGTCGGTTTGTTTATAACCATGTAGTATAGCAGTTTGACAAGCAGGGCCGATTGAACAAGTGCCAGATTCTAAAA
>NW_026406641.1:0-214 GCF_001194135.2 Octopus bimaculoides | reverse complement strand
ATATATATATACGTTTGCATGTAATATATGTACATATATACAAATGCACCCATATATATATGTCTAAATTACGTGTTCGAATAAGTATGAGTATATACAAATATATATTCATACATATAAACACGCATACACACATACACACATTTATATACGCATACATATATACACACACACACACGCATACATACATATACGAGCGTGTGTGTGTGTGTGT
>NW_026406640.1:12512-13066 GCF_001194135.2 Octopus bimaculoides | reverse complement strand
CACACACACACACACACACGCACGCACGCACTCAAAGGCACACATACACTCAAAAACACAGACATACATGCGTAAACTAGCAACACACACATACGCATACATACGCACATACATACACACACATACACACATTGAACATAAGGCGAGTGAATGCAAGTGCGACAAGCGGCGGAATTTGTCGAAGCTACGATATTTAAACAACAAAAACAACGAAAGCCGAACAGATGTCATTATCATAAACTCATAATATTATAAATTAGCTACATCGTTATCATAACAGTAATTATAATATTATTATTAGCTGCTAATTTTAATATTAATATTAGGATTATTGCAATAAGTCACTTGCAACGACTGGAAGAATAAGAAAGTTTAATGAGAAGAAAATTAACAAGAACTTTTGGGACTTCGCCGAGAAAGTTAATTTGGTAAGAGCATATGTGTGTGTGTGTATATATTTATATATATATATATATATATGTATATATGTATACACACACACACACACACATATATATAAACACATACAGACACAAGCACATGCTTATATATAT
>NW_026406640.1:8729-10221 GCF_001194135.2 Octopus bimaculoides | reverse complement strand
TATATATACACACATATATATAAATATATATATATATATATACACACATATATATAAATATATACATATATATATATATATATATATATATATATACACACACACACATGTATACATATATATGTATATACACGTGTGTGTGTGTGTCTAATTAATCAAAGTTAGTGTAACCCAAGAAGTTGGATTCCATCTCGTATGGTTTGACCTTAGATTTTAATTAACGGGCCCGATCTGAGCACCTCCTGTATGCATCTATTTCACATGTATATATATATATACACAGACACACACACACAGACACACACACACACACACACATATATATATATCAGGTTGAGTAAAAAGTAAGAGATGTTTTTTGAACCATGAAGAATTTGTACCAGATTTTTGCAGTTTTGAATTTTTTAAAGCATTTTTTTGCAATTGTTTGATAATACAGACATAGATTTGCCCCCAAAATGAATCAATAAATTAACATTGATTTTTTTTCACCGTTATTACAATCATCTGAAATGGAACTGTTGAATTCCGATATTCAAGCAATTTGGTTATTCAACTTCAATATCAACGAAACGTTTGGTGAAGAAGTGACCTGTGAGTGGTCAGCTCGAAAATGGTTTAAACAATTTCTTCAAACCTAAGCTTTGAAGATCGTGAGCGTAGTGGACACCCGTCTGTCGTCGACGACGGTCAATTAAAGAACGTCATTGAAAAAGATCCACGTAAAACCACTCGAGAACTGGCAAATGAACTTTCAGGATATTTGCTTAGCGACGAAGAATTACCACAAATCCCCGTCTACCAGATTTTCCTGTTTGTCTACTGAATTTATATTTAGACACTCTCCCGAAGAACTATTTCATGAATGCTTTGGTGCCATTAACAACCACTTGTCACCATTTGATTTCATTTCCATCCCTTCATTTGCGCAACTGTTGTGCTGCTGGAAGCCATTTCTCGTTTGCCTGGATTCCATCTCGTATGGTTTGACCTTAGATTTTAATTAACGGGCCCGATCTGAGCACCTCCTGTATACATCTATTTCACATATTTTTAATGTACAGCAAGTGAAGGCACGTGGCTTAGTGGTTAGGGGCATTCGGCTCACAATCGTAAGGTTGTGAGTTCAATTCCCAACGACGCGTTGTGTCCTTGAGCAAGACAGTTTATTTCACGTTGCTCCAGTCCACTCAGCTGGCAAAAATGAGCTGTACCTGTAATTCAAAGGGGCCAGCCTTGTCACACTGCGTCACGATGAATCTCCCTGAGAACTACGTTAAGGGTACACGTGTCTGTGGGGTGCTCAGTCACTTGCACGTTAATTTCCCAATCAAGCTGTTCCGTTGATCGGATCAGCTGGGACGCTCGTCGTCGTAACCGACGGAGGGCTCCTTTTCTTAATGTACAGCAACAATGCCTCAACTATCGTACGTGTTATATTCCAAAAAAAGGTTGTTCCGTTGAACGGATCAACAGGAACCCCTGTATACAC
>NW_026406640.1:7359-7956 GCF_001194135.2 Octopus bimaculoides | reverse complement strand
GAAATTTAGCTCTGGTCTTCTGTGCATGACGTCAGATCACCCTCATCTACCCCACCCCCTCTCCCCCCTCCCCTCACACACCTCTACCCAAGCAGAAGTGGTTGGCAGAGGGTGATGGTGTGTGTGTGTGTGTTGTGTATTTTGAAAAACTCATGTTTCGAAAATTTGACAAGGTGCATTCCAGAAGTTTTGAGACTCAGTTTACAAGAGCCATTTATAACTGTCCCAGATTATTGCAATTTTCGGGATATCATTAATAGACATCCCATAAGCTGACCTGCCAACTTTTGTCATTCCATATTGAAGGAAACGGCTGTAACAGCACTTTGAACATACTCTGCTTAAAATACTGTTTGTCACAGTCTACTTTGAAGTGCAGGATGAAAAACAAAGTCGACCTCGGTGGAATTTGAACTCAGAACATAAAGACATGGAATACCGCTAAGCATTTCGTCCGGCGTGCTAACGTTTCTGCCAGCTCGCCCCGCCTTACTGGAGGTCACATTGAAGAGAGCAACAAGATTGAAGAAGGGTATTCCAAAGTTCAGAGGTGCGAAGGAGGAAATTGGTTCTGTTCTGTAAAGGGCTTCGTCGCAC
>NW_026406640.1:0-693 GCF_001194135.2 Octopus bimaculoides | reverse complement strand
AGACGTTCCACCAGTAACCATCCCATCTTATATTCAGGCACAGTGTATCTAGGACTACATTATCCAATGTATAGTATAGCAGTTAGTATTAGTGGCTATAGTTGCTGTTCTTTAGCCCCAGGTCAGTCCTGATCCAGACAGACCTATGATCAGAGACGTTCCACCAGTAACCATCCCATCTTATATTCAGGCACAGTGTATCTAGGACTACATTATCCAATGTATAGTATAGCAGTTAGTATTAGTGGCTATAGTTGCTGTTCTTTAGCCCCAGGTCAGTCCTGATCCAGACAGACCTATGATCAGAGATGTTCCAGTTGTGACCATCCCATCTTTTATTCAGGCATAGTGTATCTAGGAGGAAGTTTAATTATGAGAAGTATGTCGTCTCTGTTTTCATATGAGTGTTATGTGTATATGTATATATATATGTGTGTGTGTGTGTTATATTCTTTTATTTGTTCTAGTGATTTGACTGTGGCCATGCTGGAGGATTTTAGTTAAACAAATCAGCCCCAGGACCTTTTGGATTTTTAGCATAGTACTTATTCTATCGCTAATTGGTCATTTATGCCAGACCGCTAAGTTATGGGGACGTAAACGCACCAACACCGGTTGTGAAGTGGTAGGGGGAGCACAAACACAGACACAAAGTCACACACAGATATATACATACGTATATACATACAGATA
>NW_026406639.1:0-407 GCF_001194135.2 Octopus bimaculoides | reverse complement strand
GCGTGTGTATATTTATATATATATATATATTTCTTTTTTTATATTTGTACATGAAAATTGCTTTCAGAAGCAAATTAGTTTTACAAGCAAATTACTAAAGGAATAATTGGGTTGCAGCATTGAAGCTTTTTGTTCTTGTGTTCTTATTTATTTTCAGTTCTAGACGTTTTTTCATCCTATTATTTGTTTCTATTGTCGTTTTATTTTTCCTACAATTGCAGCTACATTTCTGGAAAGTTTACCTAGAATCTTGTTCTGTACAGCCAATATTTTATAAAAGATAACTTCCTCCATCATTGTCAATATACATACATACATACTAATATTCATAATAATATACATATATATATATACATACATACATATATATATATCATTTAATGAATACAGTATAAAGATAAGTCTAC
>NW_026406638.1:0-955 GCF_001194135.2 Octopus bimaculoides | reverse complement strand
CCCGTGTTTCTATCTTTTGTTACACATTTACTACCACTCAACTTTCTGAAGAAGATCCTAAGTTCGAAACGTCAACGCCATTTCTATTTTCTTACCACTTGTTTTAAATTATAATTACACTTCGTTTTCTGCTTAGTCTTCTGTGTTGTTACTTTTCTCGTTTGTTTTGAAATTACACACACAAGCACTTACTAACGCACACATATACATGTATGTGTGTGTGTTTGTTTGTGTATGCGTGTGCTTGTTTGTGTGTGTGTGTATTTGTGTGTGCGCGTGTGTATGCGCATGTGTGTGTACCTGCATGTGCGTAACAAATTCTGTCGAGGTCGACTTGACATTTCATACTTTCGGAATGCATAGAACAAGTACCAATTGAGCACTGGGATCGATATAATCAATTTACCCCGTACCTCATAATTTCAGGTCTTGTGCCTATAGTACAAAGAATTAATACTATTGCTATTAAGTTTTAGCTTTGCTTTAAAATATGCAAGCTGCTCACAAATCTTAACCAGACATCATTGGATAGCAAGATTTGACTTCTAAAGTTTTTTTTTTTTTTATGTGAAGAAGAAAATTAAAAAAAATAATAGCACTGAGTGAGCATGATTACATTAACACGAAGTTATATGTATGTAGAAAATATGTGAGATAACCACAAATATGTTTACCAGTTCACTTATTTTGGAGCTGCCAGGAATTTGGTATACACATTTGTTTGAGACTGCTGATACAATTACAATTGCCCCAATAACTATAAGTAATGTTGTTTTCGGGGGTCACATTCTTCTTATTTTAATCTTCAAGTCCTTATCATTGCTCAATTTCTCAAACGCATTCAGAGATGCATTTTTGTTACAGAGATTGCAAATTCAATTAAAAAGGCAAGCTTTTTCAACATAGTGATTATTATTATTATTATTATTATTATTTTATGTTTGACTTTTGTTTT
>NW_026406637.1:0-618 GCF_001194135.2 Octopus bimaculoides | reverse complement strand
ATATATATATATATATATACACACACACTCATATATATGTCTATGTTATGCATATATATATATATGCACACACAAACACATATTTATATATACATGAATGTATATATGTGTATGCATATGTGTGTGTGTATACATATATATATATATACACACACACACATATAATATGTATGTGAGTGCATTTGCACGTGTGTGTGTGTGTGTAAGGGTGAATGCATTTGTTTGTGTGTGTGTGTGTATGTGCCTGTATGTGTGTGTATGTGTAATACACACATGCACATATATTACATATATATATATATATGTAATATGTATATGTATATATATACACCCACATATATGTATGTGTGTTATGTAACACACACATATTTATATATGCATGAATGTATATTCGTGTATGCATATGTGTGTGTGTACGTGCCTGTGTGTGTATGTGCCTTTGTGTGTGTGTATGTAATACACACATGCACATATTGCATATATATATATGTAATATATATATACATATATGTATATATATTCACCCACATATATGTACATGTGTTATGTAACACACACATACACACACATGAACACATATTTATATATACATAACTCCATATGTGAGTGCATGTGCAC
>NW_026406636.1:0-268 GCF_001194135.2 Octopus bimaculoides | reverse complement strand
TTTGGTAGGGTTTTTATAACTGTATGCCCTTTCTAATGCTGAAAAATGTTGAAGACGCTATTACTCTTGGCAACATTGGACTCCTCAATTCAACTAACCCTATCACCTATCCTTGTCATTTCTCACTAGCCCCTGACACTGATTTTTCCCTTTCATTACTTCCCTAACATTATTGTCTCTATTATTCTCTTCACTACCACCCTCACACAATAAATCTGTTCCACCCATCATACTTTAACTTCCATCAACAACTTACCTAAAGTTATCA
>NW_026406635.1:0-248 GCF_001194135.2 Octopus bimaculoides | reverse complement strand
CGCCACCACAACCTCGTTTAGGCTTAGCAGCCCTTCCTGTTTGTGTTACCCATTTTGACCCTCAGCAAAATCCCAAATTTTATTTAATTTGCTTTGCGGGGGCAACTATTTTACCGAAAGCGTATATTGTTGTTAAATGCTCGAAATAGGAGACTAGGAAAACAGGCAACAACTGATGAAGGGTTGTTCTTCATGTTGTTTGCTTTGTTTTCCATTTGTATCTTTCGTTGTTCGAAAGAATAGTTCAT
>NW_026406634.1:1554-1697 GCF_001194135.2 Octopus bimaculoides | reverse complement strand
GCAGATGACAACGTTTCTCTAAACGAAATGGAGAAACTTTCAAAATACAACGACCTGGAAATGGAGGTAACTCGAATGTGGAATCTAAAAACGGAAACAATTCCTATCATAGTGGGCGCATTAGGTATGATAAAAAAATATTC
>NW_026406634.1:673-1345 GCF_001194135.2 Octopus bimaculoides | reverse complement strand
TAATAATAATAATAACATAGAAAATACCTTAGGAATGAGAACCCAGGTTCGAAATTTCCCAAGGCACCTGATGAAGGCCGGAAGGTATATCAATCGAAACGTTGTGTTAACAACAAACAAGTAGAGGGCAAATATCCGTCAAATATAAATAATGTAAATAATGTAAATAATGTATGTTTCTGTTATAATAAATATACTTATCATAATGTAATAGTTAAATATATTTATTTTCAGTTATAACAAATATTTGGTTATCGTTTACATACGCATTGGTTGTTTATTTTGCAGACAACTGAAGTACGTAGAAATGTGTTCAAAATTAAACACAGCTTTAAAATACCTGATTTTAAATTAAAGGTAAGCTTTGTTTGAATGAAGAGTCTCTACCCGATTTGCTTATTTTTATTTTACTCGTTTCAGTTTAAGATAGTAGCCATCCTGGGGCACCACCTTGCAAATTTTTCAATCGAATGCATGAACCCCTGTACATATTCTTTAAGTGTGTTACTTATTCTATGGGTCTTTTTTTGCCAAACGTCTAAGTAACGGGGACGTAAACACACCAACACCCGTTGTCAAGCTGTAGTGAGGACAATCAAATGCACAAAGACACACAAACACCCCACCACTACACACATACATACATACATACATACATACATACATACATAC
>NW_026406634.1:0-663 GCF_001194135.2 Octopus bimaculoides | reverse complement strand
TACATACATACATACATACATACATACATACATACACACACACACACAAGCACACATACACATATACGACGTATTTTTTTGGTTCCCTTCTATGAAACTCATTTACAAGACGTGGGCCGGCCACAGGCTATATTATAAGACACTTGCTGACGATGACATGCAGCAGGGCTGAACCCGGAACCATATGGTTGAGAAGTAAACGTCTTACTACGCAATCTCGTCTGCACCTAATACTAACTATTTAGACGCAGGCATGCAGTGTGATGAAGAACTATATTTTGCAACCCAATAGGTAAATAGATGTATGTGTTCACAAAAACTTACCTGCTAGCCTTTACATACGTGCATACATAAATATGTCTGTATTTGCTGCCTTGATTTGAGTATATTTATGTGCCCCATAGATGTTTTCTTGCTGTATTTTCAGATGATGCTGATGTTAAAGCGGATGTCTTTATTTACACTGGGTATTAAATTGAGTGTATATGTGACTATAACTCCTTCGACAATAATCTCTGTAAGTATAAATATATACACCAATTTAGTACAACCCGTATCATGGAGAATATGATACAGAGCGATTTAGAAAAATTTCGTTTAATTGTGAAATCGTTGGCACTCCGTCGGTTACAACGACGAGCGTTCCAGTTGATCCGATCAACG
>NW_026406633.1:0-622 GCF_001194135.2 Octopus bimaculoides | reverse complement strand
TCCAGCATGCTAACAACTCTGCCAGCTCACTGGCTTCCTTCAATGAAATAATGTAGCAGTCTTGTATGAGATGGATGTGATGTAATTGACTAACCTCTCTGCCAAATTTTGGACCTTCTGCCTCTATCAGAGACAGATAAGAATGGTAATGATTTTGCAAATGGAGAAAGCAAAATGTTTCTTCCAATAAATCGTTGATATCAAACTTTCTTTTCTCTTTTTCAGTTGTTTATTTGAGTTATTTATTTATTTTTTTGCAGAAGTTCTATGTGAAGCAGTCTGGCTGTCTGTTGACCCTTACATGCGGTACGTCTTCTATCGGACCATTATCCTTTGTCTTTTATTTGTGTCAGTCATTGAACTGTGGCCATGCTGGAGCTCTGCATTGACTGTTTTAATCAAACAAATTGACTGCAGTATTGATTTTTTCTTTATTTATAAGTTGGATACTTAACAATCTCTTTTTGCTGAACCAGGAAGTCTTTGGGACATAAACAGACCAACACCAGTTGTCAAGCAGTGGTTAAGGACAGCAGAGGCTTGAAAGAAATGAAGCCAGCATGCTCCACTGGACGGGTAATGTCAGTATGCATGTACGACAGAGTGTAAGTGAATTGGGTAT
>NW_026406632.1:0-277 GCF_001194135.2 Octopus bimaculoides | reverse complement strand
TCTCTCTATATATATATTATTCATATAATATGCACATATACATATATTATATACCCTCGCAATATACATGTATGCCGGTAGGTGTGCCTGTGTACGTATACGTGTGCATCAGTGGCACTTGATTACACCTACATACATGCAAACAACCCACACATGCATACACACATGCGCTCCTCCTAGACATATATATTTATATAACGCATGCATACATATACGTTTAAACATACATTTGTGTCATATACATGTGTCGTGTATATATATATATATATATATATAT
>NW_026406631.1:0-238 GCF_001194135.2 Octopus bimaculoides | reverse complement strand
AAAGGCAAAGTCGACCTCGGTGGAATTTGAACGTAGCGGCAGACGAAATATCATTAAGCATTTCGCCCAGCCTGCTAATAATTCTGCCTGTTCACTGCCTTAAATAATAATAATAATAATAATTATTATTATTACTATTATAAATTTTTGTCACAAGGGCAGCTTGGAAGAGGTAGAGCTGATTACAGCAACCCCAGTGTTCAACTGGTACTTAATTTATCGACTCCGAAAGGATGAA
>NW_026406630.1:0-300 GCF_001194135.2 Octopus bimaculoides | reverse complement strand
CCAAGGGCAATTTTGTCATTCATCCCTTTGGGTTTGATAAAGCACCAGTCAGGAAAGTTCCCTTATTGACTAATGCCCATCCTTCAAAATTGCTTATCCATGCTTTAAACGCTATTCCAGAAGAAAATGGCACGAGAGGCACAGATTCTTGAGCTTGAGCCAATGAAGAAGCTTCTATTAATACATCAGTGGTTCTCGACCAGTGAAAGCACATGCTTCAGTGGTTTTTGGCATCTGCACTGCTTCCCCTTTTATGGATTGGACATATTATTCCCTCCTTCAGCTTGCTTGGCAGTCTGC
>NW_026406629.1:0-311 GCF_001194135.2 Octopus bimaculoides | reverse complement strand
TACATACATTCATGCATACATACATACATACATACATACATGCATACATGTATGCATGCATACATACACACATACACACAAACATACATACATACATACATACATACATACATACATACATACATACATACATACATCCATACATACATACAGTAAAAATATGCAAGTCTTTTCCCAAGATTAAAACGTGACATACTTTTTTTATCTACATTCCAACGATGGACCCTTGTATCTTTGTTAGAAACTAGCTCCCTCTGAGAAGGGGAAATTTCGATAATTAAAAACCTGAGAGAACATGCATACATACACAC
>NW_026406628.1:0-326 GCF_001194135.2 Octopus bimaculoides | reverse complement strand
GGGGGGGGGAAGTACCTGTATTATCTGTATCCCGTGTTTATACACGTTCGTTTAATTTGTTCTTATTTATTTTGTTCATGTATTTATACCTACTTATTTTTTCTATTCTTTCTTTATAACAATATGAACAAACTGATAACAATATGAACAAAATAGAATACAATAAACAGATAAACAAATGGAATTAAATAACTATATACGTTAACAAAATTAAATTAAATTAAATATAAAAAGAAGAAAGAATAGAAAAAATAAGTAGGTATAAATACATGAACAAAATAAGAACAAATTAAACGAACGTGTATAAACAGGGGATACAGATAATA
>NW_026406627.1:0-326 GCF_001194135.2 Octopus bimaculoides | reverse complement strand
TATTGAAAGAGAGAGGAAGCATGTATGGTGTGAAGTGCTGGTTTTGAAAGAGAGAGAGACAGACAGACAGATAGAGACAGAGTACACAAACGGTGGAGCTAATTCTACACCATTGCCAACGTTGTCTACAGACACCAGATTCCAGCTGCCAACTCAACAGACTTTCTCTAAACTTCTTGCTCCATGCTGATATCTGGTTCTCGTTTCTTCTTCTATTGTTTTGTTTTACAATTCCTTTCGTATTAATTTTCATTATCAATGTTATTGTTGTTGTAGTTCTTCTTCTTTTTCTCATTATTATTATTATTATTATTATTATTATTATT
>NW_026406626.1:0-377 GCF_001194135.2 Octopus bimaculoides | reverse complement strand
TGTCAGAATATTTTTTTATTATACCTAAGGCACCTACTATGATAGGAATTTACTATATTTATTATTATTATTATTATTATCATCATCATTATTATTATTATTATTATTATTATTCAGTAGTTTTATTTTTATAACGTGCTTTCACTTCACTACCGAGCGCAGCTCTGTGCGCCTTGGGTATGTGCTGTGGTTTGCTGTGGTGCTCTTATGTTTACTGTATTGAAAGTGTTTTGCGTAGGATGTGTGCAGTACCCAGTAGTGCAATTTTCTGTATGTTATATATATTTTTTATTTTTATTTTATATATTTTTTTTTATTTTTTATATTTTTTTGTAAGTCCTGCTATTTTTGTTATGTATTTGTCTGAATATTTTTTT
>NW_026406625.1:0-523 GCF_001194135.2 Octopus bimaculoides | reverse complement strand
TAATCTATTTAATCCCAGCGTTTGATATTTTACGTTTCATATGGTTTATGATAGCAAGTTATACATCAAAGAATACTGAATATATTTGAGGAAAATGTTTTATGCTGATGATGAAGATGATCCCAGGTATATTTACATTGATCTATACCTGGAAACGAACTCACGTGAACGCTTTAAGCGATGATATTCAAACTTATATTCCGATATGCCCAAGTAATATATTAATGAAGAGGTACAACAAATATGGTGTATCAAATATTGTGATCAATGCATGTACTAATTTTGTCATGTCCGCTATATTCCAAATTATTTTACCGATAATTTTAAGTGATCCGGAATATTTTATGGAGGTCTTAGCTTTTCCATTATCACGAGACAATAAGTTGTTTGCGTTTATGCTAATACTGAATTTCACGACAGATATATGGAATTTTATGCTGTGTTTGCCATTAGAGAAATTGTATGAAGCATTGACATCAATTTTCATAGAAGAATTTGAGTATTTATCAGAGACGGTTAGAAA
>NW_026406624.1:0-236 GCF_001194135.2 Octopus bimaculoides | reverse complement strand
GCCATGCTGGGGCACTGCCTGGAAGGGTTTTAGTCAAACGAATCAACCCCAGTGCTTATGGGACCGATCTCTTTTGCTGAACTGCTAAATTACAGGGATATAAGCAAACCAACACCTGTTGCCAAGTGGTGGTGGAGGATAAACATAAAGATACATACACACATAAATGTATACATACATACATGTATACATACATACATACATACGTATGTACGTACATACATACATACATACAT
>NW_026406623.1:0-531 GCF_001194135.2 Octopus bimaculoides | reverse complement strand
ATATGCATATGCTTCTATATAAGTTTATATGAATATTTACGTAAATATATATACGTATATACAATGCGTATAAGCATAACTACTAAGTTAGCTGGTTTGTAGATGCATACTCTTCTATATATTATTGCAACTATAAATAAATTTACAACCAAGCACATACAAACATACACACACACACGTAAACATACATACATAGAGATATAATTCTATCTTTGTAAAATATAATCTTTGGCGGTGAATATGTTATTGGGTGAGTGGGTGAGTGGGTAGGTGTGGGTATGGGGGCGGACCGGTTGAGATATTGAAAATTTTCTCATGATTTTAGCTGTAACATTACATACAAAACAAATATATACAGAATAAACAACAGCAGCGATTGAAATTAAATATATTTATCTATCCGTCTCTCTCCTTATATATATATCTGTGTGCATGTGTATTTGTAGGTGTGTGTGTGTGTGTCTATGTCTGACCGTGTCTGTCTGTGTCTGTCTGTGTCTGTCTGTGTATGTGTAATAGAAAAATATATCT
>NW_026406622.1:0-209 GCF_001194135.2 Octopus bimaculoides | reverse complement strand
ACACACACACACACACACATCAGTAACTTTTACTTGTTTCAGCCATTTGGCTGCAGTCAAGCAGTCTGATATTTACACTATCAGGACTTTAACCTACATGAGTTTACACACGATTACACCTAAAAACTTACGGACTTACTTCTACACATTCGGAAGTTGAACTGTGAACTTTTATGCTTCTTTTTTCTTCATCTCCTTATTCCTTTACT
>NW_026406621.1:0-396 GCF_001194135.2 Octopus bimaculoides | reverse complement strand
TATTTGTATTAGTTTTCTTTGCTTCTGGAGTAGGTATTTTTGCAGTCCTACGGTGGTCATTTTATAATAGTTTTCAATCTGTATAAGACCCCTGCCACCTTCTGTGCGTTGTATATATAGCCTTTCTATGTCAGATTTTGGGTGGTGCATCCTATATCCTGTCATTATTTTTCTTGTTTTCCCGTCTATTTTAGATAGCTCGTTTTGTGTCCAGTTAAGGATATTGTAGCTGTAATTTATAACTGGAACAGCTAAAGTGTTAATACCTATTATCTTGTTTTTAGCATTGAGCTCTGTTTTTAGTATTGATGTAACTCGTCTATAGTACTCTTTCCTTATTTTTTCATTCATTTGTGTGTGTTGTATCCTATCTAGTTCATTGACTCCTAAATATTT
>NW_026406620.1:1358-2171 GCF_001194135.2 Octopus bimaculoides | reverse complement strand
CACCATAATCACAACTGATATTAATTAGAAAAGCTCAGACACACACCAGTTCCTAAATTTCAAATCTTGCCACCCAACACGCACAAAACGCTGTCTAGCCAGGAAATCCATTAGAACAAAAAAAAAAACTTCAGATTTGTGCTGCAGCATGGCCGCAGTGTAATGACTGAAAAAAAGGAAAAGTTCTATTTAAAAAATGATTAGGGTGTTACAGTCACGATCTTGCGATCGTGGTTTCAAATTTTGGGTTGGGCGTTGTGTAGTGTTCTTGAGCAAAGCACTTCATTTCACGTTGCTCTGCGATCCACTTCGACACCTGACGTGCGGCACATGGTGCACCTGTTCGGGCAACGTCCATTCGGTAGGTGGGAGTGAGTGGATGGGCAACACAAACATTTGCTCCATCTACAAACAAACTATTTGTGCAGGTTGTCCAACAAGACTCTACCCAACGCTCATCTATCATCCACTATGACAGGAGAGTGCACAACATACGTGTGTTTACACACGCACGCACACACACACACAGGTGTGCATGTACGTATGTGTGTGTATATATGTATGTATGTATGTATTTACATATATATATACGTATTTATAGACACAAGTGTATGTATATATATATATGTGTATATATATATATATGTGTGTGTGTGTGTGTGTGTGTGTGTGTCTGTGTGTACCTCTCTCTCTCTCCCTATCTATCTGTCTGTCCGTCTATCTATCTATCTATCTATCTATCTATCTATCTATCTATCTATATAAATGCATATATTTGTATGAATAATGTATGCATGTGTATGCGTGTATATG
>NW_026406619.1:0-471 GCF_001194135.2 Octopus bimaculoides | reverse complement strand
TATTGTGTTTCTAGCGAGGAGTGCTGCGGAAGTTTAGAATCAGAACTAAACGTTATGGAGTGCTATGAAATAGGATCCAGAATCCATATATATTTATCATTCTATTGAAACTCGTTTCGGAGATTTATTTCGTGATGAATTGTGCCGTCTAATCTCTATTCTATTTCTATATAGCTTCCGTAATTGATATCAAAGAACACAAGATCTGACAAATCCCGCCAAAACCATTCAATCTTGATTCAGCCTGTTGATGCTACTAATGGCTATTTTTTCCCCCCACTTTTAAATCCTACTTAATCTCGCTACTCCCGGACATGCTTACGTAAGCAATATATTTGCTTCGCTTCACTTTGACAAAAACGAGAGAAGGCGACTAATAAAATAAATACAACGCTCTATATATCATCAGTAATCTATCAACTTACCCATAAATAACTATATGTATGTATGTATATATATATATATATATAT
>NW_026406618.1:0-600 GCF_001194135.2 Octopus bimaculoides | reverse complement strand
ATATATATATAAAGGGTTGTTCCTAAGGGTTGCAAACCTAGCTTTACTAAAGACAAGACTTGTTTAACCCCGAGTGAGAAAACCTGTGATGAGAGGCATTACAGCCGTGACCACCACATATTTTTACATATATTAAGGAATACATAGTCAAATGCGTTCTTCCTAATTTTATTTTTTTAAAAGATGGTACGGTGTGTTTGAGGAGAAACTGGCTCCTATTTCTAACAGCAACAGTGAAGCCTTAGTCTTGGCTGAATCGTAGAAACGTCTTTCATGGAGAAATAATAATCAAAAGAAAGATGTACTTGCCTCGGTGAAAGGAACTGAACAGGGTTCATCCAGCAATACTTTCTTAATGCTTTCATCTTCACACAATTCTTTCGAATAGCCAAGATCGTTGAGCGAATCTAGAATATCACACTCCATCGGAGAGAATTCAGCGAAACTGAATCAAAATCACCAGAAAATAATAACAAAAATAATAATAACAAAAAAATAATTAAATCACAAAAGAGGTACGAGAAAAACGGGGTTATTTCCCTTGTTTCCTTCTCTCTCTCTCTCTCTCTCTCAGTCTTTCTATCTTTTTATTTTCTATTT
>NW_026406617.1:0-321 GCF_001194135.2 Octopus bimaculoides | reverse complement strand
TCGGTGGCCGGTTGTCGTGTAGTGAGTGCACCTGCGATGGCCTTCGAGTATGTCGCTGTGACAGGTGGTAGTGGGTTTATGTGCCTGCCCTGTGAAGGTATATTGGCAGCTAGGACGCCAATAGTCAGTGGGTGGATGCACCATCGGGTTTGCCTGGTATGTTATGATCATTCGGGATTCGGTGGATGATGGGCGATTGAGGTGATCCACTGAATTTTGCCTGATTGATGGATGCACTGCCAGGCTTTACCCTTTTGGACACTACCTTGGAGTGGTGAAAGAGCTTACGCCCGTGTGGGGAGGTATGTCGGATGGGTTGTA
>NW_026406616.1:0-380 GCF_001194135.2 Octopus bimaculoides | reverse complement strand
TGTATGTATGTATGTATGTAAATACAAACGTATGTATGCATTATGTATGTACGCATATATGTATGTATGTGTGTGTGTATGTATGTATGCACGTACGTCCGTATGTATGTATGCCTGTATATAATGTATGAATATACGTATATATGTATGTACAAATGTATAAACGCATGTATGAACGTACGTACATATGTATGCATGTATGTATGTCATTGTTCAGTTTTATTTCCAAATTTCTTGCCAATAGAGGAAGAGCCGGTTTCTAGCCTAGATCCAAGGTTCCTTCATTGGAATGGAATTTCAACATCAACAATAGGGGCTTTTTTGTCTGTATGCCTGTATGCCTGTATGTATGTATGTATGTATGTATGTATGTATGTATG
>NW_026406615.1:0-548 GCF_001194135.2 Octopus bimaculoides | reverse complement strand
TCTTTTATGTGCCACCCGCACAAGAGCCAGTCCAGGGGCACTGGCAACGTAGATGAACTGGGTGAGGTGAACATTCTAAACTTTCCTGTCCAAGTTTCAAGCCTGCTCAGGATGAGGGAAGGAGGAGAGAATCTTTTTATTTTTTTTGTTCATTTATGCAAAAAATATTAAAAAAATATATTTCCTAGATAGAGATTGAAAACTCTACCTTCAAACAAGGTTAGTAGTTAAATTACTAACACCTTTATCTACTAGGCCATCAAACCAACTCCCGAAAAACTGATCAAAAATGATATATTTAAATCTATTTTTATTATTGATTAGACACTATTATAGATTTAAGTATCTCATTTTTGACAGGCATTTGTGCTGGGACTTGGTAGACTAGTAGGTAAAGGTAAGTGTAGATAAACTGGGTAAGGGGAACATTCTGAACTGTCCTGTCCAGGGTTCAAACCTGCTCAGGATGAGGGAAGAAGGTGAGTCTTTATTTATTTATTTTTCTTCGCGTTTATTCAAAAATATTAAAATATATATTTCTAGATAGA
>NW_026406614.1:354-464 GCF_001194135.2 Octopus bimaculoides | reverse complement strand
TACATATACATACATATATATATATACATATACACACATATATATATATAGACATATACTCATATATATATATACACATATACACATATATATATATACACATATATATA
>NW_026406614.1:0-123 GCF_001194135.2 Octopus bimaculoides | reverse complement strand
TATATATATACACATACATACATATACATATTTACATACATATACATATATACATACAAATATACATACATATATATATACATACAAATATACATACATGTATATATACATACAAATATACAT
>NW_026406613.1:0-424 GCF_001194135.2 Octopus bimaculoides | reverse complement strand
ATATATATATAGGCATATATGTATATTCATACGCTGGGAGACTTGAAATATTTCCCAATTAAGTTATATACTGCGTGTTAAGATATCCAGCGAATGCATAATGTAGAAAGTACTCGGCATTACGATTTCTCAATTTATTGATCAATATGTATACATGTATGTCCCTATTCACGTATATTTATGTATACATGTATGTGTGTATTTACATATATATATAAATGTGTGTGTGTGTGTGTGTGTGTGTGTGTGTGTGTATTTACACGCACACACATATACATATATGTATAGATATAGATATAGATATAGAGAGATCTTTATACTTACATGTATACATATATGTGTGGTGCCTGTGTGTGTATATATATATATATATGCATCTATATATACATATATATGTGTATATATATATATATATATATATATA
>NW_026406612.1:0-472 GCF_001194135.2 Octopus bimaculoides | reverse complement strand
ATAGGGTATTTACTAATGAAGCTAATTTCTATAATTCAGCACTAAATAAGGTAGGATATATAGAAAAGGTCTCCTATATTGAAAATGATAGCAACGGAATTGAAACAACTGACAACAGTAATAATAATAATAATAATAATAATAATAATAATAATAATAATAATAATAATAATAATAATAATAATAATAATAGGAATAAACACAAAGTAAATAAACTAAATAAACCAAGGTACCCCCATAAACACAACATAGGTAACATAAAGTTCTTTAAAAACAATATTAATAACCATGAGGATAATAATAAGGATAATAAAATCTGGCTCATAATCCCATTTGGGAGAAATATCAAGAGTAATCTGATAGCTAAGTTTAGAGAAGTGATAGGTAGACACTTCCCAATGAGCTCACACTACGGTAAGATTACACATATAATTAGATTTGGATTTTCAAATACTAGGAACATAGCACAGAT
>NW_026406611.1:0-361 GCF_001194135.2 Octopus bimaculoides | reverse complement strand
TGCATTTTCTTGTCAGAAGTCTATCGAATGTTTTCTTTTTCTCAAGTAAGGTTACCGATAACCGTTTCAGATACTTTATCTCTAATACTCTGCCTGACACAACTTGAACATTCTTTTATGAAATGGATTTGCTAATCTTTGCAATAACTGTATGTCAAGACATGAACTGGTTTCAAAGTAATCGTGCAGACTAATCTTCCTGAATGTAATCTCTTGAACATTAAATCTCTTTACGTAGTACGAGATGTCTATCATAAAAGAATGCAGTTTTCTAGACTTAAATGAGTTGAATTCTTCTATAAATATGTTTGTATATTCCGTGCTTGATATACAATTTAAAATTAGAATATCGCCTCATATT
>NW_026406610.1:0-258 GCF_001194135.2 Octopus bimaculoides | reverse complement strand
GAGAACTTTCATCTAATTCTTCCAAATCTTTCTATTAAAACTGTATTGAACCCATTTATGAGGATTTTTTTTTAATCACAGCAACTGGTCGCACACTACAAAGTTTAACAGAACCTACTGAAGCAAGCCAGCACGCTCTCAGCATTAGCACAGGCGATGCCGAGGCTAAGGCGTTGGGAAAATCTAGATCCAATTAGCTCGAAACAAACATTCGGTTGTTACTCCTAAACAGTTTGTTGTTTTCTCTTTCACTTAATC
>NW_026406609.1:0-230 GCF_001194135.2 Octopus bimaculoides | reverse complement strand
TACTATTTGTGTCCTTGCTGTTGATAATGCTATTATTACGACAGTGAAAGCGGGATTGGTAGAAAGACAGGCTTTTGATTTGAAGCGGAAAGAGAAATAAATTGAGTGTGTGAATCAATGAGGTGAGTGGAATGGCCTACATTTTAAGGACGGTTGTTTATATATATTGTGGCTTGAGTATGTATGTATGTATTGGGGCCATATATATATATATATATATATATATATAT
>NW_026406608.1:0-336 GCF_001194135.2 Octopus bimaculoides | reverse complement strand
ATATATATATATATACAAACATATATAGATGTGGAGAGGTTATATGTGTGATATGTAGATATTCACACACAAATACGCATTGGCATGCTTCTGTTCATATATTAGACACATATATACCTATTTTTATATAAATATGGGTGTGTGTATGGGGGTGGTGCATGTGTAACATTATTCATTGCTATATGTTCATAAATGTATTCATAATTGCAATGTGAACGTATGTGTGTGCATGTATATGTGTGCGTGTATATATGTACGTATATATGTATATGGATATATATGTGTGAGCGTATGTGTATATATATATACATATATATGTATGTATGTATGTATATA
>NW_026406607.1:0-450 GCF_001194135.2 Octopus bimaculoides | reverse complement strand
TTCACCACCTCATCCCATCTCTTCCTGGGTCTACCTCTTCCACAGGTTCCTTTCACAGTTAGGGTGCGGCACTTCTTCATACAGCTGTCCTCACCCATACATAACACAAGACCATACCAGCGCAGTCATCTCTCATCACGTTTGTTGCTTCTTATATCCAACTTTTCTCTCAGGGTACTCACACTCTGTCATGTATGCACACTGACATTATACATCCAGCAGAGCATACTAGCTTCATTTCTTTCAAGCCTAAGCATGTCCTCAGCAGTCATGGCCCATGTTTCACTGCTGTGTAGCATGGCAGTTTGCACACCTGCATCATACAGTCTACCTTTCATCCTGAGCAAGAGACCCTTAGTTGCCAGCAGACGTAGGAGCTCCCTGAACTTTGCCCAGGATGTTCTTATTCTAGCTGCTACACTCTCAGAGCAACCACCCCCACTACAGACT
>NW_026406606.1:134-300 GCF_001194135.2 Octopus bimaculoides | reverse complement strand
AATAAATCGATATCTTTAATACAATTATTATACAGATAATCTTTCCATTGGAAAATAGGAATGGAACCTGCTTTCAGTTATTCTTTCAAGCACAATATACTCAGGGGAAGTAAACTTTATAGAAATCAATTGGGAACTGTTATTTTATACTCACCAATTTCCTGAG
>NW_026406606.1:0-102 GCF_001194135.2 Octopus bimaculoides | reverse complement strand
AACTTTGGAGTCTCTGAAATAAATATTTCCAAGTTTTACATTTAATAATAGAATTTCTTTATCTTTATTTTTAATAAACTATATCTTCTTATTGTGAGACAT
>NW_026406604.1:0-619 GCF_001194135.2 Octopus bimaculoides | reverse complement strand
TTTTCAGGGGCCCTTAAAATACTATTGTGGATCCCCAGTTTACTATTTTGCTGTTTGGATCCCCAAATGTCAGATGTGGACCCTCAGGGTGCCATACGGACCTTGGTTGAGAACCACTGCAATAGAAGGATAGTAGGGAAATTTGACTGATATTTCAAGCAGATAGAGTGACCACGTAGATGCCTCTCCCTCGACACGTCTGATAGTTGTAGAAAGTGGAGAGTGGTGGAATTTCTGCAACAATAAATGCGAAATAATAATTTTAAAATTGTCGTTAATAATGATTTGGAAAGTAATGTGTGTGTGAGTATACCTCTATGAATGTGTGAATGAGTTTGTGTGCGTATGTTGTGCGTCAAAGGAAGTTTATGCGTGTGACTGTGTCTGTATATCTGTTTATGGAGGTACGGGTGCAATTTAATTTTTAATTCGATTTCGGTAAAAAAAAAAAAGTTTTATATTTCGATTTGATTTGTTTTCCGATTACGATTTACAAAGTAAATTAAATTTGTCATTATTCACTCAAAAATTACTTCAGCCACCGACAACGCCGTCACCGTTGTCATCATCATCATCATCGTCGTCATCATCATCATCGTCAACATCATCATCGTCATCA
>NW_026406603.1:0-269 GCF_001194135.2 Octopus bimaculoides | reverse complement strand
TATGTATGTATGTATGTATGTATGTATGTATGTATGTATAAATACATATAGATGGTGAGAAAGATGGAGAGAATGAAAATTAGGGAAGAAACTTGGGTATTTGAATGAACCAATAAGCCATTTTGTTGCAAAGAACAGAAATATCTATAAAAAAAAAGTAGAAAGAAAGAAAGAAGGAAAGAATGGAGCAGTAATGTTCTGTAAATTTTTCTTTCTTTCTAGCTTTTTCAAATTTTTTTTTTTTTGTATTTGTTTCGAAAAGAAGATTA
>NW_026406602.1:0-377 GCF_001194135.2 Octopus bimaculoides | reverse complement strand
ATATATATATATATATTATATACCTTACTCAAAGTATGATCAGAACAAAATTGCCATCTTTAACCCTTTAGCATTCAGATTTAATTATATTATAATTCTTATTTATTGACATTGTTTTGAATGAATCAGACATTATCTTGTACCTTTGAGATTTTGATGATGTGATTATATATTTTGCGAATGACATTGTAGGGTAGGTGTGAGAGGCCCAATCTGGTTGGTTTGAACATAAAACAGCATGAATATTTTGGCTGGATTTCACTGGTTTGAATACTAAAGGGGTTAATTATTTAATAATTATAACATTTCTGCTGAGGTCGACTTTTCCTTTCGCCCTTTCAGGGTCGATAAAATAAGCACTAGTTGAGTACAAGGGT
>NW_026406601.1:0-363 GCF_001194135.2 Octopus bimaculoides | reverse complement strand
ATCTATCTATCTTACTCTCTGCCTTCACACCCTCTCTACCTCAGTCTCTCTCTACTTCCTCCCTCTCACACTCGCTTGCTCGCTTACATAATTCTGCATTTGTCTTTTAACTAGGACACATCGATACATTCGAATGGTGATAATAAGGTTTGATCTGGAATTGAATGAAAGCTAATCGCTCTATCTGTTTATGGCTTTGATCGCATAACATCACCGTATCACTTTCTATCCATCTCTCATGCATATGTGTGTGTGTGTGTGTGTGTGTGTTTGTGTGTGTGTATGTGTTTGTGTGTGTATATATGTATGCATTTATGAATGTATATACACACACAGACACACACATATATATATATGTATGTA
>NW_026406600.1:0-1264 GCF_001194135.2 Octopus bimaculoides | reverse complement strand
ATATATAAAATGATGTGACAAAGTAAGCAGTACTCAATATGTTTTGTAGAATAGATATAAAAGTGAACTGTATATCTCTTATATTTCAGCGACTTTAATATATAAAATGTTAAGTAAGTTTTTTCATCACGTAAATTTATGTATAGTTATAAAATCTATTGAATGTATTACTGATGAAGATTTTTTTTTTCTAAGTTTGTTTCCATTGCTGCTCATTACCGCCATTACTTCATCTTCTGTTTTGTTGTTTCTGTATAAGCTTTGGCTTCTTAGAATGGTTTGGCCTTGAGCTGTGTTTTACTTGGGTTATTTCTTTATTCAAATAATTTTTCTACAAACAAAATTTCAACCACATAGCTATCATCATCATTATCACCTTCATCTACTTTATCTCCTATCTATTTATATTAGTGATTCCCAGCCATTTTTTTTACCTACAGACCCTTTTGATTGCTATTTTATTTTGGTGGACCCCCATAGCAATTCGATGTTTAAAAACTAATTTTATAGAAACTTACAAAATTCCTATTTTGCTGTTTACCCATTAACTTGTGTAGGTTGAACTATGTAAAACGTTAGATAGAGAAAGAAATCTTGCTGTTTCTTGCAATAAATACATCTGAAGCAAAATTTTTTTGTAGATACTTAGAATATTACTGCAGGTACCCAATTTATTATTTTGTTTGTGTGGACCCCAAAAATCTTGTATGGATCCCCAGGGGTCATATGGACTCCCAGGTATCATATTGACCCTGGTTGAGAGCCATGGATGCACATGATAGAATCAATAGAGCATCGGGCAAAAAGAAAAAATAATGTTATATTTATTTACATTCTGAGTTCAATTCTGTTCTATTAGAGCTGGTCATTATTCCTAAACTGATGGCACTTGAGGATTGGTCAAACACAGACAAAATGATTTTCAGTAATTCGTTACATATCTTCAAGTTTTCAGTTCAAACCTTGCTAAAGTCAAGTTTACTTGTCATAATTCCAGATAATCTTGACTCCAGATCCTCTATGTCATTCTTTTTTTCTGAGGTTGAGAGAACCTCAGAAAGAAGAATGGCAGTATCAGTTGATAAAATAGTCTCTATGTAGTGGACTATGTTACCCTAGAAGATGGTGCCCTGAAGCATGGCAACAGTCCATGAACTGAAACCAGTAAAAGACTAAAGAACATTAGATGACCGTTAAACCATTTCTTGCCAGCCCATTTTATTCTCAAACTAAATGTCCTGTTGTGAAGAATGAAGTTGGTTTT
>NW_026406599.1:0-316 GCF_001194135.2 Octopus bimaculoides | reverse complement strand
AAAACACGGAGAAAAAAAATTGAATAGTGTTCAGTCAACGGTCATACATGCATACATACATATACGCATACATATACAAATATATATTAGAAACAGAAATAATCATTGGTTGTATAGTTTTGAAAATGAATAAAAATGGCTTTTCTGATAATATTTTTTTTTCTCCATTTTAATGATTTGATGTTTATAAAAGGTTAGATGTTTACAAATAACGATTTGTAAACATCGAAGCATTAGAGTGGAAAAAAATTATCAAGATCATTCTTATTCACTTCACACACACACACACACACACACACACACACACACACACACA
>NW_026406598.1:11037-14077 GCF_001194135.2 Octopus bimaculoides | reverse complement strand
AGCATGGCCACAGTCAAATGACTGAAATAAGTAAAAGAGTAAAGAGTAATTACATGAACTGAGGTGGAATTACGAGGAATAAAAGTCATTATTTTGAATTGTTAAAGAGATTCAAAGTCATACCGATATCGTCATTGCTGTCCACTGGCTTTGAATGTGCACCGATTACCAAATGGTGTCAGGTCTACTATCCCTGAGTAAAAAGATTATGTGTAAGGGAGGTAAGTAGTTCTAGACGTGGTGCAATTAGGATCGATATAATACTGTAATATGAATGGTTGATGGAATGTATGGGGATTAGTGATATTGTTGGTAAAGATAATATGTATATATATATATGTATAAATAATATATAAACATATGCATATATACATACACATATATGAATACCTACATATATATGTATATATACATGCATATATGGGTACAGGACATAAAAAAACGTGGACAAAATGAGAAACGAGAACATAGAAAACAAATGTTTTTCGAACAACGAAAAATACAGAGAAACAAGAGATGCAACATAAAGAACATTCCCTTCATCAGTTGCCTCCCCCCGTTTTATTTACACCGTGTTTTGAAGGTAAGGACAACACGAGTCTTCATTAAAACAGTCCTTCCTGCAAAGCAAATTAAATAAAATTTGGAATTTTTTGCAAAGGGTGAAAGTGGTAATGAAAACAGGACATTGAGAACAAAACAATAAAAACAAATAGGGAGGACTGTTAAGCCAAGACGATGTGAAGTAGTGAACGCTGGAAAAACGAGCTTTGAGAAGAGACAGTCATTAGGAAGGATGTGGAAGAAAGACAGATGGATGGCCATTAGTCACGTGAGCAATGAGAGAGTCAAGGAGGAAGAGTGAGAGAGAGGGAACGGTGAAGAGGAGAGAAGAATAGGGAAAGGGTGGAAGAGAAAAACAAAAAGGAAGAAGAACAAGAGAGGGAGATAGATAGACAGAAAAGAAATAGAAAAAGAGTGCGCATCGTAATTACTAAGTTAAAACTTACTTGGAAAAGGATGTGTGGCGTTCAATCATATAATAATATATAAATATATGAATATATTCATAAATATATGTACATACCTACATATATACATGTATATACACATGCATATATGGGTACAGGACATAAAAAAACGTGGAAAAAATGAGAAACGAGAACATAAAAAACAATAACATAGAAAACGAACATTTTTCGAACAATGGAAAAAAACAGAGAAACTAGACATGCAACATAAAGAACATTCCCTTCATCAGTTGTCCCCTGTTTTATCTACTGTTTTGAAGGTAAGGACAAGATGCGTCTTCATTAAAACAGTCCTTCCCGCAAAGCAAATTAAATAAAATTTGGGATTTTTTGCGGAGGGTGAAAGTGGTAACAAAAACAGGACAGTAAGAACAAAACAGTAAAAGCAAACGGGGAGGGCTGTTAAGCCAAGACGATGTGAAGTAGTGAACGCTGGAAAAGCGAGCTTTGAGAAGAGACAGATAAAAGCATGTCTTGTCATTAGGAAGGAAGTGGAAGAAAGACAGATGATGGCCATTAGTCACGTGTGAGCAATGAGAGAGTCAAGGAGGAAGAGTGAGAGAGAGGGAATGGTGAAGAGGAGAGAAGAATAGAGAAAGGGTGGGAGAGAAAAACAGAAAGATTTGATCGTGTTTTTTTACATATATATGCATATATATGTAAGTATGTACATATATGTATGCATATATGCGTACATTTATATTATTATATGATCGAACGCCACGCATCCTTTTCCAAATAAGTTTCATCTTAATAATTATGATGCACACTCTTATTCTATCTCTTTTCTGTTTATCTATCTCCCTCTCTTGTTCTTCCTTTCTGTTTCAAATGCATTCTCTTTCCTGAACATAAAATATCCTCTTCCTGGGTGACAGTAACTTATATGTCAGATTGTTGCACAAGTTCTAGATGTTTTGATGAATGAAATCAGAAAGGTTTGAAATGATTTCATCAGCATTTACTTGTACCAAAAAGCACTCTTTCGACAGACAGCACACTGATCTCATAAGTGTCATGTGGTGGAAATAAACGCTGTTACCAAACTTTCAATTCATCATTTCTTCTTTTTGTTTGCATTTCAACTTGTACATATGTACTCCCAAATGCATACAAGCATCCTTTATTTTTTAATTATTATCTGCTGAGGAGCCCATTTGTAACTCCAAGGATCAAAAGGTGACCTTTGGACAAAATGGGTTGAGAACCTTTGCTCTAAGACTTCACCCAGTAATCTATCAAGCCAAGTTGCACTTTTCTCAATACATACTTATGACTTCCCTCCCTCATTCTATGCCTCCATCGTAGATGGGTAGATTTGTTAGTACATATAATCAAAATAGACAATAGCATAGTAGACAAAGCCATGAAGGCTATGAAGACAGGAAAAGCCTCTGGCTCGTCTGAAATAACCACTGAGAAGCTTAAAATATCTGGCAGCGTGGATTATAGTCTAGTCACCTGTAATAGTTAATTAGGTTGTACATGAAGGTCTCATACTCAATGACTGTTATAGCAGCACCATAGTCAACTGCTACAAAAGTAAAGGCAAAGCCTTAGATAGAAATAATTACAGAGATATAAAATTGTTGGATCAGGTGATGAAAGCTACAGAGACAGTCATAGGCCAACTAGGGACAGGGTTAGTCTAGATGAGTTGCAGTTAGGTTTTGTGTCAGGGAGAAGTACCACTGATGCTATATTTCAGGTAAGGCAGCAGCAGGAGAAGTACCTAGCAAAAGACAAACCCCTGTACTTGGCTTTTGTTGACATGGAGAAAGCCTTTGACAGGGTCCTCCAATCCCTGTGGTGATGATAATGTTGTATGCATGTATATATTAATATTCAGCAGAAGTAACAGAATGGCTGAAGGTTCGAGAGTTTTGTGCGTTGGCACTTATCAAAGTTTGATAAGTGTCAGTACATGAAACTCTTGGACCTTGAGTCATTCCGTTACTTCTGCTAATTATTAATAAAAATATACATATACTCATATTTTGAGCTCTATT
>NW_026406598.1:7036-8309 GCF_001194135.2 Octopus bimaculoides | reverse complement strand
ATATATATATATATATATAAAATGTTAAATCTCTGAACGAGGTATAAACAGTAACTGCACAACAACGCGAAGTATATTTGCCACTTAAATGCGGCTAGACCCTGAGGGTGAATGCTACTGTTGCTTTTAGCCCCAGGAGAACATCTCCTCCAGCTGGCTATTGACACACTTTCTGTGCCCTGTCGGTATTTGCAAAGGGAAGTCATCCTTCCCATCATCGATCTGATATGATACGCACGGACCCGGGTTTCTGGGTATTTACCCTTCATCAGCATATGATAATCACCGATCTTCGATGCGAAGCGCTCCCAATGCAAATACATATATACTTTTTCCAGTGATGAAAATTCACTGATCTCAAAAAAGTGTAAACAAGCAATGTTAAATCTCTGAACGAGGTATAAACATAATCCAAGGCCTCTGCTAGGGGCGCCCCAGTCCACTTATGTGTACCTTTCCTTCATTGGACACTAAACTCCACTTGCGAAGACATGTTGAGGCAAGTGAAATCGAAATCGAACTAAATTCGACGACTGGCACCCATGCCAACGTTTCTTTCATTGGACACTGAATTCGGCTTGCAAATACCTGTTGGGGCAAGTGAAAGCGAAATCGTGATGGCACCTGTACCAGTGGAGCGCTAAGAGCACCGTCTGAGCGTGATCGTTGCCAGAGCAGCAGTCTGGCTTCCGTGCCAGTGGCACGTAAATAGCACCATTTGAGCGTGACCATTAGCAGCATCACCTTCCTGGTGCTTGTGCCGGTGGCACGTAAAAGCACCGACTACATTCTCGGAGTGGTTGGTGTTAGGAAGGGCATCCAGCCATAGAAACTCTGCCAAATCAGATTGGAACCTGGTGTAGCCATCTGGCTCACCAGTCCTCAGTCAAATCGTTCAATCTATGCTAGTTTGGAAACGATGATGATAATGATATCATCATCATCATCATCATCGTTTAACGTCCGCTTTCCATGCTAGCATGGGTTGGACGATTTGACTGAGGACTGGTGAAACCGGATGGCAACACCAGGCTCCAGTCTGATTTGGCAGAGTTTCTACAGCTGGATGCCCTTCCTAACGCCAACCACTCATATATATACATATATATATATGTATATATATGAGTGGTTGGCGTTAGGAAGGGCATCCAGCTGTAGAAACTCTGCCAAATCAGACTGGAGCCTGGTGTTGCCATCCGGTTTCACCAGTCCTCAGTCAAATCGTTCAATCTATGCTAGTTTGGAAACGATGATGATAATGATATCATCATCA
>NW_026406598.1:2944-4024 GCF_001194135.2 Octopus bimaculoides | reverse complement strand
AAACATTTTTTTTACTAAAACACAACCGGGACCCTAAGTAAGGCATGTGTAAAATTTGAATGAAATTGGTTGTGTAGTTCTCGAGTTTTAGGGAAACACACACACACACACATTCTCATTTTTACATATATAGATTTTTCTTGTTTCTTCAACTTACCGAAGTTAGGGTTAGGGTTATGAGTATTTTTGCCAAACCCTAACCCTAACCCTAAAACCCTAAAGCTAAAACCAGTACAAACGCATGAACGATGTTATAAATAACAGTACCACCAATAGTTGTTGTTGACAAACAACGGCACTAATTTCATTCAAGGGAAGATCCCATTACACCGCTAGAACGTCTTGTTTACATTCTACAGCAGTTATTGGGTTCACGTCAATAGACGTCAGTGATTGGTTGAAATTACCAAAATACAACTTTTAACATGAAATAAATTCGAATATAAAATTTTTTCTCTGTTCTAGAAGACAAAATATACAAGTATATGAAGTTTTTAAGTGTTTCGGTAGAAAACACACTAAATAAAACATAGATAAAAAGTGGCGCCCGCCAAATCAGAAAGATCTCAAACATGTTTTGCCGCGCACTCGCGCTAGGTAGTCGTAGGATCGACTAGTGATGACTCGCTAGCGCGGATGCGCACACCGGGACCACTCTTCTTCAATAGTAACCGTGACAGTAATCTTTTTGTTCCAGTATTCACACAGGTCACCTGTATGGTACTTAAATGAACAAAATTTGTTTATAACAGCAGGCAGATTAACTACAAAGTTAGTCTTTGTATGTGGCAGATGTTCAGGTGCAATAAACACTGTAAACAAACAGGAAACAACTTCTATCTCATTCCAGGGAGAAAAACTAGAGGTAGTTGATAGCTTCCGCTATCTGGGTGACCAAGTTAGTAGTGGTGAGGCAAGACCTTCGAACATTGGGCCTCACCGAGGCGATGACTACTGACCGAGACCTTTGGAAATGTGCTGTGCGTGAGAAGACCAGGCAAGCCAAGTGAGATCGTTGCCAGTGCCCCTGGACTGACTCTTGTGCAGGTGGCACATAAGATGTACCATCCTGAGCATGAC
>NW_026406598.1:0-2134 GCF_001194135.2 Octopus bimaculoides | reverse complement strand
GCCTTGACACATTTCCTGTGTCCTTATGTTTACAAGGGGGAGACAAGCACCTCCACCCAGCTAAGCCTGCATCCAGAGACATGTTTCTGAGTCTTTGCTCGTCATCAGTCTGGAGTAGCATGACTTGCTAGTCGAAGATGCCCGTCAAGCTCTTGTAAACATAATAATTCTAGTGAAATACATTCACTGATTTCAAATTTAGAAATAATACATTTCTAAATCTCTCAGAGGGAGATTAAGTTGACAGCATACAACTACTTCATCGTATCACTACTGCATAAATCTCTCTGAGAGATTTAGAAATGTATTATTTCTAAATGTTTACTTTTTCTCTGAAATTTTATTCCTTCACCAAATTCAAAACGTACTTCACATTTTATACTTTCCTCAAAAATACATCGTACATTTTTCGGCGAAGGTAAAGAATACGCACACCCGGTGGTTAGGCTTACGCCGAAAACGGGTGGTGTGCGTATTCTTTATCTCCGCCCATTTTTCCATGTTTATCTTTCGTGTTTATGGCAGTACATAGTATTTAGATATATAAAGTAGGTATGTAATTTAGGAACATAAAAGTACTAGGTATTTTATCGGCGGACTTATGATGTAAGCATGTGCTAATAAAACGATTATAACTGGTGTTATTATAATCATTTAATCATTGATATACTTTGACAGAACATGAATTCCGTTCGTTAAAAGTTTAAGATGCGTTGTTACAAATAATTAGTGCATTTCAACTATAATGACGAATTAATTAGCAACCAAAACTACATCAGTGTAGAAATCATGAACCAAACTTGACACGAAAATTCTAAGATCCATAATAACTGCTGTCTTCTTTTAATTTCAACAGTACTGTTTGAACCAATATAGTTGTAAGTCTATACATGCATTAAAAAAAAGCATCCTTTTATGCTGATTTGTTTGTATTTAAAACATAATGTAAAGGAGTGCCCATTACCTAATCTCCTTCCATCTAATAGAAAGTATTATTTGAGCAGATTTGCTTGCTATTTCCAGCACAGGTCTCCTCATAGGCAACACTTTCATATGACTTAACATTAGCTTCAGCATATCAATCAGCGAAATAGCTACACGAAAAAAAAAGAAGTATAAGTGATACAACTGATAGTCGGCCAGTGTTTATAAACAAAGAAAAGGTGTTTGGGAGTAAGGTTTTGGTTTGTTTTTTTCCTTTTGTTATTTTATGGACAATCACAGAAAATTGAATTAAGCGTGCTTCTTACACAATCACAAAATACACAACAAATATTAATCCATTTATATCAATAATATTAAACTAAGAAGTTATACCTTCCGATTCACTACCACTTCTTTTTCTCGTTCGTGTAGATTGCTTTCGAGAAGATTTTTTAAATTGGAATTTGCCAACTAAGCCTTTTGGCTGTTCTTCCGACGTTTCTTCCATTTTCATTAATCTCCGATATATTGTTAATTCTGATTGGTTGAATGTCTACTAACCAATCATGATGCGTTTTTTAATACACACAATCACTGTCTAAATACTTGCTAATGTCTGAAAGTAGTAATCCAGTGGATTTTGATGTGTGTGTTGTTCTACCAGCTGGTGGGCATGGGGCCCGTACAGGTGTTTCTACACCCAAACAGTTTTGGTCAGTCTTAGATAAACCGCTGATTGTTTATACTGTTCAGGAGTTTAACAGGTAAGTTGAAACTATTTGTAATAAATTGCTTTGAATGTGCTGCTGACGTAATGCGACCTCAGAATACAAGGTGCTGTTTTCATTTTCGGAAACTAACTTTCTTTTCAATTTGGAAATAAATGATATCAACTATAATATATATTAATTGTCAAATATGGATGTTTTGAAATTCATCATGTAGAACCTCATCTCTGGTATAAAACGGAAATGACGTACGAGAAGGGGTGCGTCTTAGCAGCTTACACAAAATACTACATATTAATACAATAATACCTACCTTTTATATCACACTCCAAACTATGAATCGAAATTGAACACATGAAACTTACATTATTTGTCTAACAAGTGACTATGGAACGAAGTAATCCATTAGAGATGCATTATTTTATGGTTTTATTTTTCTGGTCAATATAAAGATCCTCACCCATTAACGAAAACAAAAAAAA
>NW_026406597.1:0-393 GCF_001194135.2 Octopus bimaculoides | reverse complement strand
AGAAGAAGAAGAAGCAGAAGAAGAAGAAGAAGAAGGAGGAGGAGGAGGAGAATAAGAAGAATGAGAAGAAGAAAAATAATAATAATAATAATAATAATAATGAAAAGAAGAAGAAGAAAAAGAAGAAGGAGGAGGAGAATAATAAGATGATGATGATGATGATGATGATGAAGAAGAAGAAGAAGAAGAAGAAGCAGAAGAAGAAGAAGAAGAAGAAGAAGAAGAAGAAGAAGAAGAAGGAAGACGTGTATAGTTTGCCAACTAGGCAACGCAGATTATTTTTAGCGCAATAAGGAATGGAGCACGGTGGGTGGGTGTAGGTTATGAATGTGGGTGAGACTATAACAGTAAACCGTGGTGGTTTCGTGGGTGGGGCGCATTTTTTTTTTTTTT
>NW_026406596.1:0-564 GCF_001194135.2 Octopus bimaculoides | reverse complement strand
TATATATATATATATATATATCATTGCATAGATTTGTATGTGTGTTTATGTAAGTACATATGTTGATACGCATTTTATGAGATTCATATAAATGCCATTTTTGTTAGTTTGTATTTTTGGTGTGTGCGTGTGTGCGCGCTCTTGGACATGTGTGTGTTATCATTGAGTGTATTGTGTTACGCTGCTATTTATTTCGCGGTTAGATAGTAAACTAAAAATACTAAAACCAAAACAAAAATATATATATATACTATAGCTGTATAAAAGATTTCAGAAAACCTGAAATTAATCGGTCAGACGGTCTGGATATTTCAGTAGGTATGGCTATGTATATTGAGGTAGACAAACAGACGGACGGACTGGTCATTTGAGGAAATGTGGACAGTCCTGTACCATAGGGGAAATCATAATTGAAAGCTGGCAACTAATGGAATGGAACGAAGTCGAAATCCATGCCATTCTCTATTTCGCTTATATGATCAACGGTTTCCAAATCTTAATGTCTCTTTTTTTCTTTTTTTTCTCTTTTTCTTTTGTTCTTTATCTTCCTTTCAGTCACTCTCA
>NW_026406595.1:0-297 GCF_001194135.2 Octopus bimaculoides | reverse complement strand
ACATAAAAATCCATCTTGACATAGCCAAGTCTATCAGGCTAGTAATCGGTCCTAGGCAAAAAATTCTAAACTGTCTCTGATTTTATTGTCTCTTGGAATGTTTTTTGTTTTTTGTTTTTTGGAATGGTTTTTGTATAATACCATACCATACTATATTCTGGTGCCTAAACATAAGTACCATATTCAATCTTGAATCTAAATCTAAACCTATATATATATATAATCATAAATATATAGGGATTGACAATAACATGCTTCTCCAACATACTGAGAATTCAGAAATAGCAGCCAAAGAAC
>NW_026406594.1:0-223 GCF_001194135.2 Octopus bimaculoides | reverse complement strand
AGTTGAACTTTCTATGGATTGGTAACTAACCAGTGTTTTCATTGGATTTACGATCCCTTAATGAGGTTTATTACCTTTACTTGATTTTAAATATATATATATTCATGTATGTGTATATATGTATACATATGTATATACATATCTCTGTACACATGTATATATATATATGTATACATATATATGTATGTATACATGTGTATATATATATATATATATATATATA
>NW_026406593.1:0-283 GCF_001194135.2 Octopus bimaculoides | reverse complement strand
AGATATAGGCGTGGCATCGTAGTTATTTATATTTAGAAGATTTTATGTTGCATGTAGTCTTCAACAATTTAAATCCCAAGAGTTGTCAACTGTATTCTATCTAGTTGATGGTGATGAGGCAATTAATCTCCCAGACCCCCATTGTACTGGAACCATATATCTAGGTTTATCGACATAAAGGATATGTCACAGAGCTGCTAGTAAATGGAGCCACTTGAAATGGCTTTAATGTATTGACATCTTTACATCCTTGTTTCTCCTCCATTTTCTTATTGCTATATAT
>NW_026406592.1:0-480 GCF_001194135.2 Octopus bimaculoides | reverse complement strand
CATACATACACACACGCATGCATACATACATACATACATACATACATACAGATTATATTTAATATATGCGTATAAACGTATATAATCAACTATTTCATTTGTATACTGATGATACACATACGTATTAAATAATACTAAACGAAGACATTTAAATTATAAAGTTAATATATATTAATTGCTAAATCCACTTTATTTAATTAACTATGAATATGTATAGAGGCCAGTAGTTTCTCTTATACATAAAGAAACTTGAGTCAATGGCGTGACTTTTCGATACCCGTTGACTTTTTTTCCTTGGCACACGAATGTTTACAGTCGTAATTATATATTTATGAATTAATCAAACATTTGCCGATTATGCTTTGATTCCGTTGTTTATAGTTGTCAGCAATAGTCTGTCTCTAGTATTCATTGGTTCACATCTGCAATTTACATTGAAACTTAAATGTATAAGTTATAGACAGCCAACTGATTCGACTA
>NW_026406591.1:0-729 GCF_001194135.2 Octopus bimaculoides | reverse complement strand
TGACTGGTGTAGCAGCACCATAGACAACTGCTACAAAGGTAAAGGTGACGGTTTAGATACAAATAATTACAGGGGTATCAAGGTGTTAGATCAGGTAATGAAAGTCATGGAGAGGGTCATAGCCCAACTACTCAGGGAGCAGGTCAGTTTAGATGAGATGCAGTTTGGGTTCGTGCCTGGGAAAAGCACAACTGATGCTATATTTCTGGTAAAACAGCTGCAGGAGAAATACCTAACCAAGGATAAACCTCTGTACCTGGCTTTCGTTGACACGGAGAAAGCCTTTGACAGGGTCCCCCGATCCCTCATCCAGTAGTCAATGAGGAAACTAGGGATAGAAGATTGGTTTGTGAGAGCTGTGCGAGCCATGTACAGAGATGCTGTTAGTAAGGTGAGGGTTGGCAATGAGTACAGTGAAGAACTCCGGGTAGAGGTAGGGGTCCACCAAGGTTCTGTCCTCAGCCCCCTCCTATTTATCATAGTCCTCCAGGCTATAACAGAGGAATTCAAGACAGGATTCCCCTGGGAGCTCCTCTATGCTGATGACCTTGCACTAATTGCTGAGTCACTATCAGAACTAGAAGAGATGTTTCAGGTGTGGAAACAAGGACTAGAATCGAAGGCCTTAGAATCAACCTAGCTAAAACCAAAGTCCTAATAAGTAGGAGGTAGAAAAATCACAAACACCTTCAGGTAGATGGCTCTGCTCGATCTGTAGAAAAGGCGTAG
>NW_026406590.1:0-355 GCF_001194135.2 Octopus bimaculoides | reverse complement strand
ATATATAATGTGTGAGTGTCTTTCTGTCCATCCCTTTGTTTATTTAACTATCTGTCTGTCAATGTATCTGTGTGTGTGTGTGTGTATATATATTTCGTTTTTGGATTTGGTTTGCAAGATTCTTGGCGATCTAACTACTAAGATCAATTACTGTTGATACTTCATGAATCAATGTACTTTAAACCAAAGATTGCCATATAATGCACAAAGTCAACCTACCTTTCATCCAACGATCAAAATTTAAATTTGGCGCACTGCCAGGGGCAGATAACCGTTTCACTATTTCCGTATATTATTAAACAAAATGTTGTTGGCACTCCGTCGCTTACGACGTCGGGGGTTCCAGTTGATCCGA
>NW_026406589.1:4181-4606 GCF_001194135.2 Octopus bimaculoides | reverse complement strand
TAAATGTATTCTCGTCTTCACTAGTTTGTTTGCGTAGAGCCTAACAAAGTTATAACCCTGTCATTATGTGTGAGATATTTTCGTTTTGACTCATCTAGGCTTAAATACCCAAATATCGGCTCCACAAGACTTTTCGTTCCAGCAGGTCACATGACTTCGTGATTAAATGAACCTGCTGTTTGTATTGGTCGGTTTTCAGCCGTCCAATTGTGTTGACGCAACAGTTTGGTTTTTCCTTACGCTGGAAATTAATCACCAGCTCCTGGAAGCTTACAACTGTCTATAAGAACGACAGTTCCCGACTGCTCTAGATCATTGGTACACGCTACTGACCACACGCAACTCTTCTCCGGCAACGATGTATCTGACACCAGCCAGTCTCCGCTTTTATCTTCTCCACCAGACGCCTGTCTGCATCATTGCTG
>NW_026406589.1:0-429 GCF_001194135.2 Octopus bimaculoides | reverse complement strand
TTTATTTAGTAATTGTAGTGAATTATGTACTAATATTTGGAAGGCTTCTTTTAGGCATAGCCTACAAGTGAACCACTGGCCTTGGTATGGGACCCCGGAATCTATTATGTCCCAGGATATCTTGTATGGTACCAGGGAAGTAGACATGTTACACTCCTCATACTTAAATGAGTTTGTATGTGCAGAATATCTCTGTTTAGAATTAATAGTAGATCCAATATAGTAGCTAGTAGAATTATATGCAATATGTTGTCGACCGTGCATTTGTATACTACGGGAAATCTTCTGCAGTAGGCTTGCAACGGGCATTCGGTCGTGGATCGACAGTTGTTCTATCTGTCCGACGAATACTATTAGTGGAAAGAGAGGATGCAGTACTATTTACGGAGAAATTAGAATTTAGGGTGTTGTTAGGGGATTGACACGCAT
>NW_026406588.1:0-306 GCF_001194135.2 Octopus bimaculoides | reverse complement strand
TGTGTCAACGTAATAGAAGGATCAGAACATCGATTAGAACAAGGCCATAACTTCACAATCATAACTAATTTTACATGTGCATCGGAGAACTTGATCTACCTAATTACATGCTCTGGATGCAAACGGCAATATATTGGACACACTAAAAACAGCCTACGTCAGAGGATGGCGGTACACAAATCCCAAATAATGAGTTGAACAATCGGATTTGATTGACTACAGTATACCAGATTAATGGAACTTTACAGTACGTAAAATGTAATAGTACACACAGCAGAAAATTATAATTGGAATGTATGTCATCTT
>NW_026406587.1:0-657 GCF_001194135.2 Octopus bimaculoides | reverse complement strand
ATATATACACGTATATCGTTCTTAAACGATTTGCGAGACTCCGCTGCTCCACCCTGGTGCAACACTCTGTTTGGCGTCTCACTCGTTCAGCGATGATAAATTAACCCCAAACAGTTTAACAACCAACTACGAATGCATTTCTGACAGATTTTTGGATCATAGCCATCTTCAGTTGTAACTCTATACACCTGCATTTCAATCTGCGTAATAATTCTGTTTCTCTCGTATGTCTAGCACTGTTTTACTAACGCTCGCACATCCACATACGCGCGCACAACTATACATTTGCACATGCATACATACATACATACATACATACATACATACATACATATAGAAAACGTATATGCACATATATCTTTACATACACACTTATATATATCGCAATGCCTAAACGAGATCTATCTATCTGTCAGTCTCTCTCTCACCCTCCCTCTCTCTCTCTCTCCCTCCCTCACTATATGTTTATATATTTATACAGACACACACACACACATACACACACGCGCGCGCACAGGTACAGGAATCCTTCGGTATATCGCGGTTCACCTATCGCGGTTTATCGATTAAGCTTACGTCGATTCCTCCACGGTGTTGCTTTGCCGATATGGCAGGAGTGGCTGTGTGGTAAGTAGCTTGCTTACCAACCACATGGTT
>NW_026406586.1:0-394 GCF_001194135.2 Octopus bimaculoides | reverse complement strand
GTGGTATGCACAAGTATTGTATATGTATGAGTGTATGCATTAGTGTATAACCATAAGTGTATAACCATATACAAATAACATTTTTTTAGTTATTTGCTTTCATCATCATACCCCACCCCACACCATTCACTGGATGACAGTATTCGCCTCTTTTTTTTTTATAAATATTTTTCACAATTTTCCTTCTTTTCTTCCCCCACTTAACACTATCTCATTCTCTATTCTTCTTCTTCATTTATTCTCATTCACTCCTCTTGTCTTCTCGATTTCTTTCATATTTTTTTTTCCTGTAATTTTGTAATTTTGTAATTTTCGTCCGCTGTAACGACCTTTATGACAAACAAATCTCTGAGCTTTATCTATATTTTTTCACCAGTTTCATAGAACACTGATT
>NW_026406585.1:0-452 GCF_001194135.2 Octopus bimaculoides | reverse complement strand
AAGATATTTATTGATGAAAGTTGCCTCTTTATTCATTCTTTGTTGTACTGGGGTGTACTGTGAACATCGATAGAAAAGGAGAAATTAGGATTAAGGTTCCTAGCACACCTTTCTATGTGTTCACTGACCTGTATCTGTCTGTATTGTGGGTGGCGGATTTGTTCTTTGTGGAGAGTGGTTCTTCGACGGAGTAATATTCCTGTTTGGTCAATATAATGATTACCACACCCTAAGCATGCAATAGCATAATATATATAAGGGACAAATATTCAGAAGTGAATATTTATATAGATATTGTTATTGTTATTATCTGTGGTAAATCTAAATAGTTGATACCAGCAACAATAATATAGGTGGTTGCAAGCCTTAAATAGAAATAGATAGCTATGAAATTAAAATTTACATTTATCCTCTTTCTAGCAAGTAGGTGCCTTGTGTGCTTTTATGATATA
>NW_026406584.1:0-567 GCF_001194135.2 Octopus bimaculoides | reverse complement strand
TGGAAGACCAGCAGTCGCCCATGCATACCATCCTCCCCTCTCCATGCCACCAGTATTATCCAAAGGAAAGGCAAAGGCTGATACAGCTTGGCACCAGTGACATCGCAACACATTTCTACAGCTGAGTGAACTGGAGCAACGTGAAATAAAGTGTCTTGCTCAAGAACACAACATGCAGCCCAGTCCGGGATTGGAACTCACAATGCCACGATCATAAGTTTGACACTCTAACCACTGAGCCATGCGCCTTCACTTTGTTGGTTAATATCTTGATTAATTAATAAATTAATCTGTATCCATTAGATCTCTCTGTTTTCTAGCTCAATAAAAATGTCTGATATCTTACAATATTCTATTCAATATATTCATTGAAGGAATATATCGTCTGTTGTTTTTTTTCGTACATTCTCCCATATATATATGTATATATGTACATACACATGTATGTATATAATACATGTATGCATATATAGACAATATACGATATAAGTTTATATATATGTTTATATATATGTGTATATATATATATGTATGTATGTATGCATGTATGTGTGTATATGTATTATA
>NW_026406583.1:0-622 GCF_001194135.2 Octopus bimaculoides | reverse complement strand
ATATAAATGTATATGTATATATATATTTATGTATGTATATGTATATATTTATGTATGTAAGACATTATAACCGAATATGAGAACTATAGTTCTCATATTTATGTATGTATATATATATGTATATAGGTATGTTTATATATATATATATATATATATATATATGTATATATGTATGTATATATGTATATGTTTGTATATTTGTATGTATATATATATATGTATCTATATATATTTATATTTGTATGTATATATGTATATATATATGTATATATGTATATGTATATATGTATATATATATATATATCTATTAAATTCAAATTACGACAAACGTAAATAAACAAACGAAGTTTGCTTTTAGAAGCGTTGAGATCTAGCCACCTACACTTTTCTCTGCAAAATAGGGGTAGTTTATCCTGTTCAGGCTATATTATTAGCATTATTCTGCGATTGAATATATATCTATATATGTATGTTTATATGTATGTGTATATATATATGTATATGTAAAAATATATGTATACATATATGTATATATATATGTATATATATATGTGTATGTATTTATATATATCTATATATGTATGTATATATGTATGTGTATATGTATGTATATATATATATA
>NW_026406582.1:0-261 GCF_001194135.2 Octopus bimaculoides | reverse complement strand
GTGTGAGCGTAGGGATGCCCCTAACTTGGACATATATATATTTTATTTTATGTCAAGTTATACATGAAAGTACTTTAACATTAAACTAAAGAATTACTCAGTACTTATTTTTAGTGGAGTCCATGTTTAATAAAATTTTACAAGGGTTACAGTGACTTTGAGGTTTGGGCCCACTACTTACGTATGTATGCAAACACACATACACACATATACATCGCCGATTCCTATGGATCGCATAAATTGTAATTCCTCGAAACATAT
>NW_026406579.1:0-411 GCF_001194135.2 Octopus bimaculoides | reverse complement strand
AAAAAAGTAAAATAACCGGCGGGTCAATAAACTGAACCCTGAACTTTTTATTTAATTCATTTTAATCATTTTCATTTTAATTTTTAACTTTAAAAGCGTATAATCGTAAATTTTAAAACCCATTCGCATCGTCCAAAGTTTTGCAAGATTTGTGTATGTCTGTCCAACGTCCTTTGTTTTGTCCCATCTATATATAACCTTTATGGTTAATAAAGAAAATCTTTTCGGCTCCAGACCTTCTGAGGTCTAGCCACACAGAACACAGTTCCAGCCAGTTTCCAGCGACGACGTCAACACCACCGGTCAACTGTCTATTACATTGTCGTCGCCAGCGCCAACAGCAACTGCGGTTCCTTCTCAACACTTTTTGTGTGGATTGTTTCCACCATGAAAATAACAGCCAAAACAACC
>NW_026406578.1:0-306 GCF_001194135.2 Octopus bimaculoides | reverse complement strand
AGAGAGACAGACAGATAGATAAATAGATAGATAGGCAAAGAGAAAGAGTGAGAAAGAGAGAGAGAGGGGATAGCAGGATCTAATGAGGAGAGAACTCAATGCACATCTACGTATTATTTTTATTATTTTTATTCGCTAGAAATTTACAAATATGCCTCAAGGATCAAAACTTTTAATCCTTTAGCTACATTTATAACTTTCTGCTGATTATATTTACTAAAACGTGTATGTGTGTAAGCGTGTGTTTGTGTTTCTCTAAATTGCTAGAGAGATAGATAGACAGTGGTAAGGGTATATTCATGTGCA
>NW_026406577.1:0-321 GCF_001194135.2 Octopus bimaculoides | reverse complement strand
TACAGGTACTACTCATTTTTGCCAGCTGAGTGAACTGGAGCAATGTGAAACAAAGTGTTTTGCTCAAGGACACAATGCGTTACCAGGAATTGAACTCGCGACCTTATGATTGTGAGCTGAATGCCCTAACCACCAAGCCACATGACTTCACGACATGTTTTTCCTCTTCTGAAGATTGAATACTGGAGCTGGTGCATTGCTATCTATCTATCTCTCTATTAAAATGTAACATATACTCTCTTTTACCTGTTGCAGTAATTTGACTGCAGCTATTAGTCGAGCAAATCGACTCCAGGACTTATTCTTTGTAAGCCTAGTACT
>NW_026406576.1:0-216 GCF_001194135.2 Octopus bimaculoides | reverse complement strand
TATATATTTATTTCCACATATGACTGCGACCACACACACACACACACACGCACGCACATACATACTTATGCGAACCCACTTATACACATATATATGCGCACGTGTGTGTGCGTGTGTGCGCGCGTGTGTATAGGTATTTAGGTATGCATACTTAACTTAATATCTTCCGATATCCATTGCGATGCTCCTTCAGTATATTTATGTCTACACATATAA
>NW_026406575.1:0-383 GCF_001194135.2 Octopus bimaculoides | reverse complement strand
TATATATATATATACATATATATATATATATATACATACATACATGTGTGTGTATACATACAAGTGTGTGTGTGTTTATATACATATGTATGTGTATGAGTACGTGTGTGTGTGTGTGTGTGTGTGTGTGCTTGCATGTATGTCTTTGCCGTCTGTGTTTATCCTCCACCATTACTTGACAACTGGTGTGTTTACGTCCCTATAATTTAATGGAGTTGATTCATTTGACTAAATATTCTACAAAGCAGTGCTCCAGCATGGTCACAGTCTAATGACTGGAATAAGTAAAAGATAAGGCTAAAAGATATAAGTCAACATGTACACATAGAGTTAAGCAGGTATTACATTGATATATAATTATAGCCATGGAGACTCAAAAACGT
>NW_026406574.1:0-204 GCF_001194135.2 Octopus bimaculoides | reverse complement strand
TATATATACATATATATATATACACACAGGGTGTCCACAAAGTCTGGGTACATGGGGATTAAAACATACTTTTTAAAACAAAATTATTATTTCTTATATTTAATTGTTTATGTTATAATTATTTTTACTCCATGAACCCAGACTTTGTGGATACCGTGTATATATCATCATCATCATCATCATCATCGTTTAACGTCCGCTTTC
>NW_026406573.1:0-228 GCF_001194135.2 Octopus bimaculoides | reverse complement strand
TATATATATATATATATACATAAATATATACACACACACACACATATATGTATATATGTGTATTTCTATATGTGTGTGTATGTGTCTACATGTATGTGTATATCTCTGTATGTATGAATCTGTTAGCATGTGTAAGAGTGTGTATGCGTATGCGTGTGTATGAGTGTGTGCATGTGTTTGTGTGTGTGCGTGTGTTTTTGTGTGTGTGTGTGTGTGTGTGTGTGTGTG
>NW_026406572.1:0-545 GCF_001194135.2 Octopus bimaculoides | reverse complement strand
TGCTGCTACTGTCCTCTCACACTTCTACCTTCTGACCTGTGTGTCGGGGGTAGACGTCTGTTATGCGTTAGAGAAAAAAATAACTTGATGCTAATGAAATATTCTTTCACCTCACTATTATCTTACACAAGCGTTAACGCCTTCAATAATGGAACAGCAACATTGGTACTTGTCAGAGGTCGATTATATTGATTAACTTTTCTCTACCAATCTACTAGCAGAGATACCCGGCGTTGCTCGGGATTAAAATGGCATAGTTTTTTATATTGTTTTATTTGTTTCGGTCATGTGATTGCGGCCATGCTGGAGCAACGCCTTCAGTCGAATAAATCGACCCCAGGATTTATTCCTTGTAAGCCTATGTACTTATTCTATCGTTGCGTTTTACCAAACGGCTACGTTATGAGGACGTAAACACAGTAACATCAGTTGTCAAGAAATGGTGGGGTCACAAACACATACACACACGCACACAAACACACGCACACACATACACACATACACACACATAAATATACACATGTAAGAGAGTCTTCTTCCAGTTT
>NW_026406571.1:0-239 GCF_001194135.2 Octopus bimaculoides | reverse complement strand
TGTTGTATACATTCCCGGACGTTTGGTTATGTACTTCTTAAGATTTTTTTAAATAATTATTCCAAAGGATTATTTCCACTTTCAGCCCCTACAATCAGTCAGGTTAACTTTGTTCTCAAATTTTGGTATTCGGATAATTTCTATGATTTGTTTCACACGTATATTTTTATCTTTTGGCACTAATATTACGATCAGCGGGCTTTTCCCTTCCTTCCCATCTATTTCTTTTTTTTTTTTTT
>NW_026406570.1:0-419 GCF_001194135.2 Octopus bimaculoides | reverse complement strand
TATTTATACATATACATATATATATACACACATATATATGTATGTATGTGTATTCATTTATAGACGTACACATATATGAAAACATGTATATGTGCATATGTGTGTGTGTGTGCATGTGTGAGTAAGAGAGTGGATTATATATAGCCATACATATAGTCATATAAAGACACTCACACACAAACTTATTCATGGAAAGGTCATTAAATCGAACCACAGATTTTCTATAAACTGGACGAAATTTGCGTTAAGCCTTAACTATCGACTCCTTTTGCCAGCTTTAAATAACAATGTTTGAGTGGAACATGTTAATGGAAGGTAAGTGATTGTTGCATGCCTACGACACGCTGTGTCTTCATCGTAAATATGAAGCTCAACTAATATAATAAGGAATTCCAATTGGAAACAAATTTTTCTGGTCC
>NW_026406569.1:0-1132 GCF_001194135.2 Octopus bimaculoides | reverse complement strand
GTGATGACACTTTAACATGACACTGAAAATTCACTCTTATTAAGAATGGTCACAAGTGCTTTTCACCACTAAAGAGATGTATCTGAATACTTCTATGGTGGAATAATGGTCTTCTTGAGTACAGCGAGGTGCCAGGCATCTTGGCCTTTATCATATCATCTGAAAGGTTCAGTGTCCTAAGTTTGCACATCAGTACATCCTCTCATGTATTCTTGGGTGTCCCACTTCCATGTGTTCCAATCCACTTTGAGAGATTCACTCTTTTTTATGGAACTGTTGGGTATCCTCCCCAGTTGTTACGGTAAATGTTTGTTTCTACAGTTTATCTCAGTAGAAATGAATCTGTCTTTATTAATTATTCTCTACATTTTACACTGTTGTTTCTCTTTAATTTCAGAACCTCAATATCTACCATGTTTTCAAGACTAAGGGAAAATATACGAAACAGATGTGAAACATTGTTTCTGCAAACCTGTGGAAGAATTCCTGTGAAACATTTGCTCTGAAATCCTAATATTAGCCAAATTACTGAGCGTTGACTGGAATGTCGAGTAGAGGAGCTTGTGTGCTGATTAAAGTTGGTACATTTATGGAAGTTTTACTAAACAAAGGTAACACTGGACAGAAATACAGCAGTAGAAGTGTATGTAAGGAAAAAAAGTATAAAGACAAAAGAAAGAAAAATATATTATCTGGTATTTGAGAAGAATTGTAATGGAAAAGAGTGAGAAAATTATAGAATTGATTTACCCTGAACACATGATAAAAGAGATGTGATCATATGACTGTAATATCTGTATAGAGACCTGCTCTCAGAAAAGTAAACATATTCATACAGGAGAGAAACCATATTACTGCGATATCTCTGGTAAATCGTTTGCTAACCGTAGTCTCTTATCAATACACAAACGTATTCATACTGGAGAGAAACCGTATCATAAGTTATACCTTAACTATACACAAACGTACTCATGCAGGAGAGAAACCATATCATTGTTATAACTGTGGTAAATCATTCTCTCGAAGTATTAGTTTATCTGCACACAAATGTACTCATACGGGAGAGAAGTCATATCACTGTGATATTTGTGGTAAATCATTCTGTGTAAGTAATAACTTAAAGAAACACAAA
>NW_026406568.1:0-517 GCF_001194135.2 Octopus bimaculoides | reverse complement strand
TATTTGTGTTTATATACGTATGTATGTTTGTATACTTGTTCTTATCTATGTATATTTTTACCTTAGTCAGGAATATGAATATAATGTCATTCTGTATCATCAATATACATGAAACACCCTTGGCTTAATATATACAATATACATTTTGACGGAATATTTTAGATACACCGTGTAATTTATTGTTTTCACACTATAAGTAACTTGTGAGAGTAAACATGCTCAATACATATAATTTACCTGATTATTGTTATGTCCATAATGAAAGCAATACTGTTAAGTCAAACATTGAATATTGTATTCCTGGACTGTAATGAATTAATGACTGCAGATCGTTTTACTTTTCCCTTAATCGGATTGATCCTTCTGGTGTCTAATCAGTGATTTGTTCCATCGCACATCGTATCATGTATATAAATTATGATTTGAATACATGTGTGATGACAAATAGTTCGTAAGGTCTGTATTTGTTTACCCGTTAATTGTTAGGTTTTTATCCTGAGAACAATATATATATATA
>NW_026406567.1:0-413 GCF_001194135.2 Octopus bimaculoides | reverse complement strand
CATATATGTGTGTATTTGTGTGTGTTGAGTCTGTGTGTGTATACATATAAAAATTTATATGTATATATATATGAGTGTGTATATGTATAAAGGTTTGTGTGTATATATATTTGTATGTAGTTAGATCTACGTTTGCTACTGGTGAATTTAGATCTCCACTTACGAGTGTATTATTATCCAGTGTACTAAAAGCAAACGTGTTTGCGTTTAAATATATATAATCGCCAATATACGTGTGCATATGAATATGTGTATACGTATAATGCACACATACGCATCTATCTATCTATCTACACATACATACATACATACATATATATATATATGTGTGTGTGAGAGTGTGTGTGTGTGTATGTGTGAGTGTGTATACATACATAATACATACGTACATATTTATATATGTATATATTCGA
>NW_026406566.1:0-250 GCF_001194135.2 Octopus bimaculoides | reverse complement strand
GTGTGTGTGTGTCTTGTATCGCATGTGTATGGATTTGTATATTGCACTGTCTCCTAGGTTTCGTGGTGGTGGGTGGTCTGTAAGATTACGGAGGCCACACATGTAATAGTAGACCGAGCCTCAACAGGAAACACGGACAGGCAGTAATATCCGCTCTCAGTAATCTAACAAACACTGCAATAAAGAAACCCCACCACCACCACCACCACCACCACACACACAGAGGACACACAGACGCAAACACATGAGC
>NW_026406565.1:0-547 GCF_001194135.2 Octopus bimaculoides | reverse complement strand
AAAAACGGAGAATGTTACACAAATACAAATAGCAGGACATAACAACAGGTATCTTTCGCCTAAGGACGAATTAAATTAAGCTGACATGTGTGGAATTAAAGCCTTACGGCAGGGATACAAGGTTTCACAGGCACAGGGAAGAATATAGATTTTACACGGACAGCGGCCGAACCAAGAAAGAAAGGTAGGCTTGGCCGAACACCGGTCACGTGGAGAGAGAAGAGAGAGAGGTAGAGGCAGAGGGATAGAAGAAATAAGCAGGGAAGAGAGAAAATGACAGGGACACAGTGAAGTGAAAAGAGGAGGGGAAGTGAACATGAAGAGAAAGCAAGGAAATGTGAGAGAGGGGGAACGAAAGAACGAAGAGTGAAATGAACGAAGTAAGCGTGAAAGGGTCGATAGAAAGAAGGAAAGAATAATAGAAAGAATTGAGTCGTACAAGATTTAGATAAATATATACTTACATACAAGAGACGAAACTGTACGATAATCTGGAACTCGACTAAGGAAAGAAAACTCCGAATGACCTGTCCTTGTTTTCTTTGTA
>NW_026406564.1:0-318 GCF_001194135.2 Octopus bimaculoides | reverse complement strand
CCATAAAAATAATAACATTGCGCCTCCTCTTGAAATAATAACAATATCAACAACAACAGTTATGGTAATAATCCTTGTTACTAAAGGCACAAGGCCTGAAATATAGGAGGAGGTGACCAGTCGATTACATCGACCCCAGTATTTTACTGGTATTTAAGTTATCGTGTCTGAAAGAATGACAGGCAAAGTCGACCTCAGCGGATTTTGAACTCAGAACGTAAAGTCGGACGAATACCGCTAAGCATTTTGCTCGACGCGCTGACGATTCTGCCAGCTCGCTGCCTCATCACAACAATAATACTAACTTCTGGATTTGAA
>NW_026406563.1:0-360 GCF_001194135.2 Octopus bimaculoides | reverse complement strand
TATGTATGTATGTATGTATGTGTGTATGTATGTATGCATGTATGTACGTACGTATGTACGCACGTACGTATGTAGATATACATGTATGTATATATATATATATGTATGTATGCATGTGTGTATACGTGTGTGTCTTTATATGAATATATGTATGTGTATGCATGTATGTATGTATTATGTATTATGTATGTATGTATATGTGTATCTCCAAGTTTATGCATGGATAGATGCGATAAATTCGCTATTACACAAAGAGAACGACTTTTACGATCATACTTCAACACGCACTCACACACGCATGCGCGCACAAACATACACATACAAACACACACAAACACACATACACACACACACATACAC
>NW_026406562.1:0-217 GCF_001194135.2 Octopus bimaculoides | reverse complement strand
TCCAATCAACAGAACAGCCTGCTCGTGAAATTAACTTGCAAGTGGTTGAGTACTCCACAGACACATGTACACTTAACATAATTCTCAGGGAGATTCAGTGTGACACAGAATGTGACAAGACTGACTGTTTGAATTACAGGTACTTCTCATTTTTGCCAACTGAGTGGACTGGAGTAAGGTGAAATAAAGCACCTTGCTCAAAGACACAATACAACAC
>NW_026406561.1:0-316 GCF_001194135.2 Octopus bimaculoides | reverse complement strand
TATGCCATCTCTTTTAACATTTTACTAATTAACTGATACAATATTATTATCTTATTATCTCGTATACATTTTAGGCAACTTTTTACTTTTTGAGCGCTAATGAAGATTCGACAATGGAATAATTGAAATGAAATATAAGTTTTGGGATTTGAAATACACACGACACACCTGGCAGAATTGAAATCTATCATAGATTTTTCAAAAGATTACACAAGCAGTCGAAATTTCATGAATTTGTTCCTTACTTTTTGTTAACCCTACTTATGCAGATATCAATAAGTTTCTATAGATTTATGAATCACTGCACTTGGCCATT
>NW_026406560.1:0-214 GCF_001194135.2 Octopus bimaculoides | reverse complement strand
TTTCAACCTTTCGGGGTCAACGTTGCCTCTCAACCTTTCGGGGTGTTAAGGTAAGTATCAGTCAAGTACTGGAGTCGAGGTGATGAACTAGCTCCCCACACACCAAAATTGCAGGCCTTGTGCCAATAATCGAAAGAATCGTTAACGCACCGAACAAAATGCTTTGCGGCAGTTCTTTCGGTTGTTTATGTTCTTAGTTCAAATTCCGCCGGAG
>NW_026406559.1:0-551 GCF_001194135.2 Octopus bimaculoides | reverse complement strand
GATGGTCGTGGTGTGGACGAAGGTGATGGTTGTAGCAATGGTGGTGGTGGTGGTGGTGGTGGTGAAGGTAGCTATGGTTGTCATGGCAATGGATGATAAAGCAATGAATATAAAAAAATAACACACTTGTGGTATTTAGTAGTTTTTCCTTTGCATTTGAGTTCAAATCCTGCTAACATTGTTCATGTTTTTCATCCTTCTGATGGTCACTAACATAAGTATTGAGAGAGCAAAGGTAAGGCTCAAATGACTATACCCTCCCTGAAATTTGTGGTCTTGTGTATATAAAAGATACCATTATAAGGGGGATAGTGGATGACAGAGAGAAACCATTGTGTGGAAGGTGGTGGAGGAAAATAAGAAACCATTATGAAGAGGGTTGTGGAGGACAGTAAGAAACCATTAGAGAAAGTTGGTGGAGGGCAGTAAGGATCCATTATGAGGAGGGTGGTGGAGGACAATAGGAAACCATTGTGAGAAGGGTGTTGAGGAACAGTAAGAAACCAAGGAGTGGCTGTGTGGTAAGTAGCTTGCTTACGAACCACATGGTT
>NW_026406558.1:0-250 GCF_001194135.2 Octopus bimaculoides | reverse complement strand
ATGATGATGATGACGACGATGAGGATGATGATGATGATGATGATGATGATAATGATGACGGCTATGATGATGATGATGGAAGGTAATGATGTTGATGATGATGATGAGGAGGAGGAAGAGGAGGAGGAGGAGGAGTGGAGGATGATGAGGAGGTGGAGGATGCGGAGGAGGTGGATGATGATGATGATAATGATGATGAGGATAATGATGATGATGATAATGATGACGGCTATGACGATGAATGATGATG
>NW_026406557.1:0-290 GCF_001194135.2 Octopus bimaculoides | reverse complement strand
ATGTATGTATATATATACATACACACAAACACACATATGTGTATATCATTATGTATATAAATAAATGTACATAAATATACACACGTGCGTTTGTGTGGCTATATTTGAGCCTGTCCGTGTAAACGAATTCCATACACAGCTATTTGTATATATGTATGGCAAAGGACCTGAGATAACTAGACGTATACGATGATTACACACACTTAGACATACAAATACATATATATCCGCACAGTTTCACTTGCACACATACATACATAGATATTCACATATACATATATATATATATA
>NW_026406556.1:0-547 GCF_001194135.2 Octopus bimaculoides | reverse complement strand
ATTTAAATATCTGGAAATGAAATCCTAATGTGTTTTAAGGTGAATATTGTAAATTAACGAACATATTTGATTAATGAACAATTCATGAATCACAGAATCAAGGCAGAAATAATTTTTAGTTTCTAAGAGTGTGATTTGCTCATTCACTGAATCACGTTGCTTGAAGTAAAACCAGTTACCGTAGCGATGAATTAAACAATTAAATACAAAAGCATTCTTCGGGCGTCTTCGCTGTTACTCGAGAGTGATAACGGTTTCAATATTTTGAATATTTCTGAAAGTCGATTGAAAACACATCATACATAAATTATATCCAGCACTGCGCTGAGCCTTAATCAATAATAATTACTATGTGATGAAACGCTTTAAGTAGTCAGGAAAAGCCAATATAGAGTGTTACATTAAACAAGAGCAAGAGTAGGGTTGCTATGGTATAGATGAGTGAGTGTTTAATCGTTTAAAAGAGCATATTGTCATATACATACATACACACATATATACATTTATATATATACATACATAAGTATGTGTGTATATATATATATAT
>NW_026406554.1:0-273 GCF_001194135.2 Octopus bimaculoides | reverse complement strand
TCTGTTAAAATAATATCTCTTGGCAATTAATGTTTGTTTTATCCAGTTGATTGCTTTATCTGGTACTTCGTTTGTGGAGGAGAATTTAAATTATATTTTAAGTGGACATTTTATCACTGACATTTTGCAGCTGTCTAGACACTCACTCTCCCCACCTGTCTATTTGTATATGTGCGAATGTATGTGTATGTATATATGTGCATGTGTATATATAATATTATGTATGTATATATGTAATGTATGTATACATATATAATATTATATTATATTAAT
>NW_026406553.1:0-274 GCF_001194135.2 Octopus bimaculoides | reverse complement strand
ATATACATATATATATATACATATATATATATATACATACATATATGTATGCGTATATAGTGATGTGTTAGATGAACACAAACACACATATATATATGTATGCATGTGTTACGTATGTATATATGTATACATGCACGTGAACGTTTTATATATACATATAATTCATATATATATACATATATATATACATATACATATACATATATAAATATATACTTATATAAATTTATATATGTATAGATATATATATATATATATATATATATATATATAT
>NW_026406552.1:0-215 GCF_001194135.2 Octopus bimaculoides | reverse complement strand
AAAAAACAACATTCAGGGACAATAGTGGTTTACTGAGATGGAAGGTCGTGGATTTTTTTATATCAAAGTATGATAAACTGAAAAAAGTTCTTTTTATATTTCACAGTAGGCAACCAGAGTTGCTGAGTATGTGAATAATGATACAAAAGTTAAGGAATATATATTGGTGCAGGAGTGGCTGTGTGGTAAGTAGCTTGCTTACCAGCCACATGGTC
>NW_026406551.1:0-319 GCF_001194135.2 Octopus bimaculoides | reverse complement strand
TATATATATATATATATATATATATATATATCACAATAATGCTTGGATGGAATTTATAAACATGTAATGCATCGCTACGCGCGTTTCCACAAATTATGCGACTTTTAAGATTACAGTCCGTATGCCTGGAACGTAGTATTCTTGGGCATCCGGTTTGTCATCGTCATTGATTCATTTTTTCAGGTGATATAACATTAGTGGATGTACAACAGATGCAACCCCGAAAAATTGTCTCACAAGTCAGCATCATTAGCATCAAATCTCTATATTATCTTTCATCTTTTACGTACTTCACCGCCATGATTTTTTTTTTTTTTTT
>NW_026406550.1:0-242 GCF_001194135.2 Octopus bimaculoides | reverse complement strand
ACTACTACTACTACTACTACTACTACTACTACTACTACTTAATAATAATAGTAATGTGAACATTCCTTAGAGTTTATACAGGCATATGTACATCTATATATATGCATATATATATCTATCTATCTACCTTTTTATCTAATTATCTATCTATCTATCTACCTATGAAGCTATCTATCTACCTATTTATCTAATTATCTATCTAACTCTCTATCTATCTATCTATCTATCTATCTATCTATCTA
>NW_026406549.1:0-253 GCF_001194135.2 Octopus bimaculoides | reverse complement strand
CGCATATCTTTTGTATCTTTTCGGAGAGGTCTTTCACATAGGGTAGACAGTTTATTGGTTTCATCCTCTCTGCTGTTAGATCATGTGAACTCAATAAATCCATCCATACAGTTCACCATGGAAAAGGAACAGAACAATCAGCTGGCATTCCTGGACGTATTAATAACACGCACCGAGTATGGATTCAGGGCATCTGTATATCTTCAAGCCAACCTTCACTGGACGATACCTTAACTTCAATTCCCACCATCCA
>NW_026406548.1:0-205 GCF_001194135.2 Octopus bimaculoides | reverse complement strand
ATATATATATATATATATACACGCGCACACACACACACATACATACATATGTATGTATGTATGTATGAATGTATGTACATCAAATAAATCGTTTTTTAATGGTGGAACTCGAAGTAGATAAAAGTGTTGATAACAGCATGTAGAATATTATTTTTTTGGAAGAACGGTGGTAGCAGGGAATTGTACCAATGTGCCAGAAGGGAGG
>NW_026406547.1:0-445 GCF_001194135.2 Octopus bimaculoides | reverse complement strand
TTACGATCTAAGCTTAGCCATCTTTCCTTGTACAAAGGCTTCCTAAATTCGTGCTATTTATTTATTTTTATTATGTTCCATTGCTCTTTTAAAAATTATGATTTAAGCATTGTTGTCTCTCATATATTTAGAATCTACGATTAAGAAGTCTCTCTCCTGGCTGGTGGTACACCCGCCGTCCACCGGAAGTTCATTCCTCTGTGTCATCCTGCACCGGAAGTTCATTCCTCTGTCATCCTCGGCTGTCTCCCGGAACCCATCTAGTGGCCTCGGCCATCCCCTCCCCTACCTTTGGGTAGCGCATAAAGTTTGTGTTATGTTTGCAGGTTGCAGGTACTGTTTTGCTTATGAATTCTGCCAATTGCAAGCTTTCTTTTCAGAGATGCTCAAAATATCTAGTCACCCGTATTACAAACCAGGTGTTACACGAAGGAGTCATACCCAA
>NW_026406546.1:0-366 GCF_001194135.2 Octopus bimaculoides | reverse complement strand
TATATATATATGAATGTATATATATATATGTATATATGAATATATATATATATATGTACATAGATATATATATACATATAAATGTATATATAAATATATATAGCTATGTATATATATAAAGATATATATATTCATGTATATGTGTATATGTATATACATATTTTTTCATATATTTGTATATAAGTACATATATATGTATATATATGTGTATACGTATGTATATATATATGTGTGTATATGTATCTATATATATTTGTATATGTATGTATATATGTACATATATGCGTGTGTATAAATATATGTGTATATGTATATGTGTATATATATATATATACTCTTTACTCTTTTACTTGTTTCAGTCATTTG
>NW_026406545.1:434-568 GCF_001194135.2 Octopus bimaculoides | reverse complement strand
ATGAAGAAATAAAAAGATTTTTTTTCCAAAATTCTGACGACTTTTTTTCTGAACATATATATATATAATTATATAATTTATATTAAAGGGATCAGGAAAGAACCTTCTCCAACATGCTGAAAGTAGACGCCAAA
>NW_026406545.1:0-424 GCF_001194135.2 Octopus bimaculoides | reverse complement strand
ACTGAAAGACCACTGTATAACACCTACAAAACATGGGTTGTAAGCAGACAAATGAAAAATACTAAATAAAACTTCATAGTAAATTGTGTATTGGATCCAATTTCAGGATTAAAGCAATAAAAAGAGCTTATTTCCCATCCCCATCACTATATTCAAAGAACATAATCACAACTACTTATACATACCCATACGAAGCAAAGGTGTACATCCATATACAAATATCTGTGCTTATGTACCAGACAAAGTCAAATTTTTATTTTTCATTTCAGCCACGTATTTTTTTAGTGAAATAGCCTCGCAAGAAATGTGATTTCGATCAGGAGCAAAAATATTTTATTATTTATTCATAATTGAATTCAGGATAAAATCACCTAATTAAATGGAATCTTAATTTTATATATATGTATGTATTTATGTATATATA
>NW_026406544.1:0-513 GCF_001194135.2 Octopus bimaculoides | reverse complement strand
GATACGGCGCAATCTAAAAAGCAGGTCAACATACCGTACTTAGGCGAATAAACATAAATGTTTAACCAGAGAAAAATATAATAAGCATTTTGTTTTAAGTATATTAAATTTCATAATAATTTTATATTTATGTTATATCTAATCAAATATGTATATCATCTGCTATCAAATGTCCTTCTCACCAGCATCTGCAGGCCACAATATCTTGTAAGTCATGGATTTGAATGCTCATTGCATTTAGTGTATGTTATATGCCCTCATTTCTATTTTCAACAATGACAATAACAACAACAACAACAACAACAACAACAACAGCAACAACAGCAACCGCAACAACAACAACATCAACAACAACAACAATAACAATAACAATAATAATAATAATAATATTAATAATAATAATAATAATAATAATAATAACAATAAAAATAATAATAATAATAATAAGACACAATAAGACACAAATATTCCAAGGAAACACGCTCTCTCCACTCCTGTTCTGCCTGGCACTCA
>NW_026406543.1:0-303 GCF_001194135.2 Octopus bimaculoides | reverse complement strand
TGAAAGGTAAGAGATATAAAAACAAGAGAGAACAGTAATAGGTTTCTAGATTTCTCCAGAAAGATTAATCTATCGTATCAGTTAGATGCTATTAATATTGTTGATGATGATCTTCCAGTTCTTTCGTTTTTTGTTAGGCCTTTTGTATTTTATATTATACTTTACTCAATATTATTCCGTTCTTTTTTTTATTTATTTATTTATTAAGGAATAGAAGATGGTTAAAATAATGAAGAAAAATGAATAATAAGATGTTAAGTATAAATGCCTTTAACATTTATAGCAAAAGAGAGAATAGGGCAG
>NW_026406542.1:0-257 GCF_001194135.2 Octopus bimaculoides | reverse complement strand
TATGTGTGTGTGTGTATATACATATATACGCATGTATATGTATATATATGTATATATATGTACATATATATATGCATATAAATATGTATTTATATATGTATATATATATATGTGTATATACATATGTATGTATATATATATATGTATATTCATATGTATGTATTCATATATGTATATACATATGTATGTATATATGTATATATGTAGGTATATACATGTATATATATATATATGTATATATATATATATATATATAT
>NW_026406541.1:0-317 GCF_001194135.2 Octopus bimaculoides | reverse complement strand
ATTTGTAACAATTTCGTTTATATCAGATCAGATAGAGACTTTTTAATTAAAGAACACCACCATGTTGTTCTTTGGCATGTTGGTAGAGCACCGAGGTTTGTTTTTGATTATTATAGTCCCTCCAATGTTCGTTTACACGCTCAGCCAAACTTCTTGCCGTTTCACCTATGTATGTCGTGTTTCTGTTTTTACACTCACCATCCATACAGCTTATTTTGTAGACTACATTTCTGGCTTTATAGTTGGCAAAGTATATTTATACTCTTTAGTAAACGAACATTGGAGGGACTATAATAATCAAAAACAAACCTCGGTGC
>NW_026406540.1:0-626 GCF_001194135.2 Octopus bimaculoides | reverse complement strand
ATTCTGTCTTTACATTGATAGAAAGGGAATATAAGGAAATTAGGGTTTTTTTTTCTTGCGCAAGAGTCTATGTGGCCACTGAGTGGAATTTAGCGGTATTGAGGGGGATTTATTTGTTCTTTATGGACTGCTACTCTTCTACGCAGCGGGAATCTCGTCTGTCCGATATAGAAGTGTTGGCAACCTGCGCATGCGAGGACATAAATGAGGTTCCCAGAGGAACAAGAGAAATTGGTTTTGATTTTAAGCTTTGTTCCTCGTTTGAAGGTAAATTCAGAGCCTTCAAGTAGGTAGGGGCAGGTACCACAATTAGGGCGTGCACATTTTTTAACTGATGGGGGTGGAAGTGGTGTATGTAGTTTGGCATTCGTTAATAGTTTTTTCAAAGTTTTGTGTTGCCTTTTGCATTTAAGGACTTTGTATATATTGATGCTATTGTTCATTTTCGGGTCTGTGGTGAGTAAGGGGAGGTTTTGTTTGATTGTAGTGTATGCTTCGATGTTTTTGGGGTTGTGGGTGGAGATGTATGGAAGTATTTTGGGGTTGGGTGTGCTATTGTGTTGGTTGGTTTTTAGTGTGTTTTTTGTCAAGTTCCTTGGCACGTTTTATTCCAAGATCTATGAGTG
>NW_026406539.1:0-480 GCF_001194135.2 Octopus bimaculoides | reverse complement strand
TATATATATATATATATATATATATATGTTTGTATGCATTTGTGTATATGTATATACGTGTGCATTAATATATGTATATACACACTCACACAGGTACATTATACACAAATGATATGGATATTATGAATATATATATATACATACACACCAACACAAATACATTAGATCCTTTTGTTATTTACACCACCTGTCCTCGTCTGTTGTTGTTTTTTCGTATATTCTCCCATACATACATACATACATACACATATATATATATTCATGCATTTATGCACACATATGATGCATTAACTTTATGGGTAACTTAACAAAATGAAAGTATGTGTATATATGAATGAAATGTTTTTTAGATGTTGTATTTTTTTTGTTTTGTTTGTATGTATGCATATGTATATTTTTTTCTTGATGATTTTTTTTCTTTATATTTTGATACAAAAATATTCAGTGCTCAGGATACTACTGGATGTTTTTTTTTTTTTT
>NW_026406538.1:0-590 GCF_001194135.2 Octopus bimaculoides | reverse complement strand
TTATTATTATTATTATTATTATTGTTATTATTATTATTGTCATTATTATTCCTCGTTTCTTACATGTTGGCTTAAGACGTTTTCTGTAGTTTTAATTGTTTAATAATAATTAACTTAAGAACGTTCTTACATAGTAACTTAAGAATTTTTCCTGATTGTTCATTATTCATTAACTTGGAAATATATCTATCGACTCAATTTGGAATTAAATTCTTCAGATAATCTACTCGCATCCAAAATGTAAATCCATAGGTACAATTCTTCAGAAAAATATATCCTCCCTATGTTATACAAACACACTTTTTTCCGTAGCTTCCTGCCAACTGCTACCTCGACTCAATTCTCTTCTTAAGGAAACACTTGTTATTCTTACATACATAAATGTATGTACATGTATGAGGGGTGAGTGAGAGGCTTATGTATATGTATGTACTGGTGTAGTGATTAGAACAGCTGTACAGTTTTTGGCGGTTGAGGCCTTCGAAACTCGCTTTTATACTTTTTATTCCCCGTCTTGTTATATGTATATATATAATTTTTTTTATGCACCCTTTTCAAGCCTAGCCAGGCTCATGGGCCCGGTTTCCCGG
>NW_026406537.1:0-604 GCF_001194135.2 Octopus bimaculoides | reverse complement strand
ATATATATATATATATATATAAATATCATCGTTGTAATCATCATCATAGTTTAATGCTTGTCTAAATGATGATGATGATATATATATATGTATATATATATATATATACATACATGAGGGAAAATCATTTAATATTTATGTTTATCTACTTCTTTTCCATTTTTCTTTGTTTCTTTACTTTCAATTTAAGTTAGATATTTGTTTTTATTATGCTGTTTTTGTTTTTCTTCATTCACACACATATGCATATATGCATACAAGCATACTTATGTCTGTATACACACCTATGTATATTTCATATATTTCTTTTTCTGTTTCATATACATATGTAATTTGTTACATATTATCAAGATTATGCTTTAAGCAAGTGTGACTTCACAACATCAGGTATAAATGTTGAATTAGAACAGTTTCAACTTATATACCTCACCTCTCTCTATTTCACACACACACATGCAGGCATAATACCTATCTATCTATCTATCTATCACTACATATATATGTGCATGTGTGTACACCTCTACCTAACTTTAGTGCATAGTTTCATCTTTGTACTAGCCACAGACAAGTATTAATACATACATGCATACATATATATATATAT
>NW_026406536.1:0-224 GCF_001194135.2 Octopus bimaculoides | reverse complement strand
CTGATCTGGCAGAGTTTCTACAGCTGGATACCCTTCCTAACGCCAACCATACCGAGAGTGTAGTGGGTGCTTTTACGTGCCACCGGCACGGAAGCCAGACAGCTGTTCTGGCAATGATCACGCTCGGATGGTGCTGTTAGCATTCCACTGGCACGGGTGCCAGTCATCGAATTCGGTTCAATTTCGATTTCGATTTCACTTGCCCCAACAAGTCTTCGCAAGCA
>NW_026406535.1:1255-2067 GCF_001194135.2 Octopus bimaculoides | reverse complement strand
TACAAAGCGGAGATTGACTCAACTGTCTCCACACGATCTTCCTACAACTTCCTTGAGCTCGCAATGACTCCAGCACCTTTCTTTGTCTCAGCCGGACTTTTGTTTATACATGTGGAATATACATGTGGAATATACATGTGTATTTTACCAAGCAAGTAGCCCAGTGCGATGCTTCACCGGTGAATACAGTATTTTTTGTTAATTTATTAATTTTTCTGTTTGGTGAGTTGGCCCTTAGGAAAAATCTAGGCAAGAAATTGAAATTAAGGTATAAATGCATTAGAGACACTTAAAGGATCGAGATTGAATTAAAGAAAGTGAAAATATCCCTAGGTTTTTGATGAAAAAAATTGGTTCATGTTGGAATGAGTGAATTTGAATGAATGTCAATAAAATCTTGTTGTGCATGAAAAGCTTGAAAGAGGTTTTTGAAAGGGTTATTGAATTTTCTCTCGACAGAAATATCTAATTATTTTCTCCGTACCAGCATGGGTTGTTTGTGTCATGTTGATATCTGTTTCAGTTTAATTCCTTCTGCAATGTTTTCATAAAATACAGTTGTCCCTTGGCTTACACAGTATTCTGTTTCTTAGTTTCAGTTTAGCACAATTGTGCTCAGTTCGTTTGTCTCCATGTTCGTCTGTCTGTATATGTTTGTTTAACTGTATATATATGTTTGTCTGTATATTTGTTCGTCTGTCTCTGTCTGTTTGTATATATATATGTTCGTCTGTCTATATGTTTGTTTGTCTGTATATATCTTTGTCTTTGTTTGTTTGTCTATATGTATGTTAGTCTGTCTCTATATGTTC
>NW_026406535.1:0-803 GCF_001194135.2 Octopus bimaculoides | reverse complement strand
ACCACATTATTCAATAATTGGGGCTAATCGCACCTCTTGTTGAATAATGAGTCACATTGTTTGTTATTTTTGATTCCTACGTTTTAGATGTCAGAGATTACGAATATGCAAGAAAAAAAAAGTCTTTTAATTTAATCCCTCCTCCAATTTAAAATTTAAATGACGAACATAGACAAATGGAAATTAAATAGACAAACATTAAAGCGAAAATAATTTGCGGTTTAATTGTTTGCCTGAAATAATCATAAAACTTTTCCAGCCATTTATTTGTCAGTCTATGTATTTATCCCCGTTTGTTTATTCATATCTATCACATAACTATATGATTATTGAATTCAAAATTTTGAAAACTTCGTTACTTGCCTTTTCGGAATGTCTGTCATGAAAAACATAGGAACCCGTTAAAAAACAGAAAACCAAAAAAAGTGTATGGTGTACGGAGTAGTGCGCGTACGCAAGAACGAACCCGCGATCACAAACACTTATCGAGCGCAGCAAGAGCGTTTCCGGCGGCATAATACTATGACTGCGGACGTAATGAAGAACGTTCCTGGGGCCGTAAGAACGCACTACTGTACAGTTGACCGTTATTAAGAGAATAGTAATAGACCGGTAAGTAATGAAAGGGTATAAAGGGGAGTATAAAAATGTATAGATTGATGCGCTTTCGGAAGAAGGAGCCTAGGACCGTAAGAGCATTCCCTGCGCTGCAAGCATGTGTCGAGGGCTGCAAAGAACGCTGCTGGGGCAGTATGAAGGTATCTGGAATTGTTAGCACGTGCCTGGCGTTGCAAAAAAAAAAA
>NW_026406534.1:0-251 GCF_001194135.2 Octopus bimaculoides | reverse complement strand
TGAGTTATATTGATTTGTGGCTAATCTTGGTCCCACAAGCAATTTTATCTCATTTATGCACAGTTATAGGCATATACACACACACTACAAATAACTCTCCTGTAAGAATATATATATGATGTATATATGTGAGATGTATGCATGTATATATATTTATATATATAATATAGTGTATATTATTGAAATACTCACAACATATGAATATATAGATATAATATATCTATACATACATACATACATACATACATACA
>NW_026406533.1:0-1632 GCF_001194135.2 Octopus bimaculoides | reverse complement strand
TGACCACAACTCAAAATCAGTAGAAACGTATTTAAGACTGAGTTAACACAGGTTCGTTAATCCTCTACTCATATCAATGTGGCAAAAATTAGATTTAATATGGTAGGGCTTTCATTTGAATCTGCTTGCAGTTAAGTCACGTGTGTAATGAATCCAATTTTAAGATAGAATCGAAAGATTCAGAGACTCATGATACAGGTTCTTGCATTACATTTTGTTGAGTCACAGGTGTTCTCTGTGTGCGACAAGATTGCGTGACGATATTTCTTCGTGTGCGATAGAAGTAGAGAAGTTGCTGGGTGCTCGCGTGCCGAAGATGATGTTGGTAAGACTTATATGTAGACGAAGTTGACAACGCTCACATACTTGTTAGCAGAGTTCAGGAAAGCAACGAAATTTACTTAGTAATTTAGTGTCGACCGGGATCAATTACTATTGGAATAATGTTTTCGAATGTTATGAAAGTATAATAAACATATGAGTAAATAATAAGTATTTGAGGAATAATATTTAAGAATTTACTTGACACTAAAGATACGACTATGCTGCTGCAACAAAGACCTCCGCATTAGTAAGTTACAAGTATCAATTTTTAAATATTGTAACAGTTATTTACAATTCAGTGATAGTAGGGGCGTGGGAATAAGCATTGCTGCCAACCTAGATCATGGCTATCTCCCATCATGTAAGGGAAATGTTAATATTATTTTATAAGATGGAAATTGGAAATTAAGAATAACATTAATAATAATGACAATTGAGGCCATAAAGTCAAATAACTAGAGATATAGTTATAGAGTTATTGTTAGTATGCATGCAGCACTCTCATTATGGTGTAATGATTTATAGCCAGTTCATGAACTCACGTTATGGAAGATCATGAACCTTCTACTAAAGACGTAAGACGTGTGGTGGCGAAAATATTAAATAAATAGATATAGGGCAAAGAGAAAGAGAGAAGCAAGGAGTTGGAATTAGAGAAAGACCACCACTGGAGAGGTTACGAAATGTGGGTTGTTTACTGCAGAATTACATTAGTAGGAGTTATAAATGTTCTTTCAGTTTTGTAAGCGAATTAATAGGAAGAATAAGGTGAGATGATGTAAGAAAGGTTATGGAGAAGGAAAGGACTGGGATTATAATTATCTGAGAGCTTGGAACAAGAAAATGTTCGCAAAATCAGGGACGAAAGAAAGAAGGAAAGTAATGGGTAGAGAAAGAGCTTTTGTACCGGTTATAATTGGTGGAGAGACAGAATAGCTTCTGTTAAGAACAAAGCAATTACCAGTTTCTGATTGTTGTGTTCGAATCTTTGGTGGACTGGGTAAGACATTCATTTGTCTTTCAGTCACTGGATTGCAACCATGCTTGGGCATTGTCTTGAAGGATCAAATCAATAAATCGGCATCGGTGCTACTTTTAAACCTGGTACTTATTCTATCGGTCGCTTTTGTCGAATCACTCATAGGGACACAATCAAACCAACACCTGTTGTCTGGCGGCGGTGGAAGAGAAGCACAAATATAAAGACACGCACTCAAATACACACACATCCACACGTTTATATAAATACATATGTGTATATACATATATATACATACATATATATACATATATACATACATATGTGTG
>NW_026406532.1:0-339 GCF_001194135.2 Octopus bimaculoides | reverse complement strand
TGTACATACACACACATGCACACAAATACTAACATACACGTACATTCACTTACATACACACATATACTTACACACACACATACATACACAATCATACTTATACTTACATACACACATAGATACACACATATACACTAACAAGTGGATTAATATATACACATTGATAGATGAGTGCTTATTGGCTTATGTTAAGCACATCTGCATAGTGAAATGCATATGTACACTCACACACATGTATACATACATACGTACATATATATGTATGTACATACATACAAATAGATACATGTATACATACATAGACACATACATGTTTACATACGTACATACATATAGGCA
>NW_026406531.1:0-677 GCF_001194135.2 Octopus bimaculoides | reverse complement strand
CATTACTTTTTGACTCACCTTCGTATATATATATATATAAAGAATATGTGGGGTTTAGTTCACTTGCAATCTAAACGAATAAGCAGGAGAATAATGTTCATCTTCTACCATCTTTTTCCAGAGGATATGGTTATTGGTCGATACAGGTCTTTAGTTAAAATCCCAGGTAAATCCAGGTGGTATTTTGGCAGAATACCGCCTGGATTTACCTGGGATTTTAACTAAGGACTTGTACCTTCATGGAAGTACCGACCAACATTCATATCCTCTGGAAAAAAGAAGAGTTGTGAATATTATTCTCTTTCCTCTATTCTTCTAACTAACTTTACTCTTTATACTTCTATTTATTCCTTTACTTTTCTATTTTATTCCTTATAAGCTGTGAATTTTATTCCCTGTATATTGTAAATTTTCCCTGTCTAAAATATTCAAGCTTTGTCTCTAATGACGGAATGCCCAGTATGTGGTCATGCTACCCTACAACATGGGTTATCCCAGAAACGGCTGTAAGACTTCAAATTCACCTTACCCTAATTAAATTTTTCTCAATGACTTGAGATACACGTTCTGCTTTGATCTTTGATTTTTCTTTTAACATACTATAATGTAATGTAATTAATATATATATCTCTACTTCACTGCTTCTGTCCCTTCCTCCTTGTTCCATTTCCTCCCTC
>NW_026406530.1:0-1578 GCF_001194135.2 Octopus bimaculoides | reverse complement strand
CTACTTTTTGTTTGGTGGAATGGGGTTTCGGTTTTTACCTCTTTATACCTTTGTTCCGTTTTTCCTTTTCTTGTGGGTGCTGTTTTCCTCTGGTTATCTATTGGGGTGAGGGCTCCTTTCCTTTGTAGGACCACTGGCACAGAGGGGCTTTTAATTGCTGCTTCCTTGGCTCCATTATCCTTTTCTGCCTGGTTGTTCACAGGAGTGGGTGATCCATTCTTTTGAGGAGCCACTGGGTCAGAAAGACTTCCGGGTGTTTTTTCTTTTTCCTCCTCTCCATCCTTATCAGCCTTTCCACATTGGTTTTCGATTATGACATCTAGGGTGTCAATGTGTGGTCTGATGAGTGCATACGAGCGGAGGAATTCATTCTCCTTCCACTCTATCTGATCAGTGGTTCTGTGAAAGCCATTGTTTTTCAGTGCAGCAGTGATGATGTTTTTTGGGGGATCGCCACTAGCAATCATCCTTGCTCGCAACAGAAGATTTAATTCTTTCTTCTCCCACTTTGGTGCTATCTTCGTCTTTTAAGCCCAGAAGGGGAGTAGAGGATAGAGAGGAAGTGAAAGAGCGGTAGGTAGAAAAGAAGAAACACAGAGGGGGGAATAGGGAAAGAGAGAGGGAGATATGAAGAAAAAAGAGAGCGGGAGCAGGCAACGAAGATGTGTAGGAAAACGAAAAATGAAAATTCGTAATACGAAATGGGATTTGTGATTCAAATAATTGAAAAGAGATAAAGTGAAAAAAGAAACGATAGTGAAAAGAAAGGGGTTTCATAATGGTTTGTATTTTTTTTGAATGAGAATCAAAAATAAATAAATAAATAAATAAATAAAAAAGATGGTTTCTACTTTAAAAAGAGAATCAAAACTAAGTGGTCGCTGTAATAAAAGTTAAATGAAAATTATAGTGAGAATTCTCAGAAAGTAAACAAAGATTAAGTCTAACTCAGATGTTACCTAAGTTAAAAGAAAATAAACAAATGAAAAGGATACTTATTCGTAAGAGGTAAAATTCCAAATCCTTGTTCTTGTACGAAGTTTTCTTTCAAATACAATTCTTTTTTTTTTGCTTCCTACATTCGACTGCAAAAATTACTTGTAACCACGCGGTTACCGATGATACCTTTAGCTTGTTTCAATGACTTTAGTATACTATATTAAACTTTTAGTGTAATATATTACTTTTTTCTTTTAATCAATATATTATGGTAGACCATTATGAAGTAACAAGTACTACCTTTTGTCAGTTTTAGCACATTTATTTTTCGTCGATTTAGGCAATCCCTTGTAATTAACCACGTGGTTTTTCGATGATAACTTGCTTGTGTCGCTGACTTTAATGTAATATATTCAACTTTCAGAGTAGTATATAAGGTTTTTTAAAATTAGTATATTACAGTAGACTATTCTTATATAACAAGGTCTACGTTTTTGTCAGTTTTAGCAGATTTTATCGTCGAATTATGCAATCTCTTTTAGGTTGTTTCAGGAGAACGAAAAAACACGTCTTTCTTCAACGAAACCAGAAGTATATATATATGTATGTATATATATATGTATGTATATATATATATAT
>NW_026406529.1:0-849 GCF_001194135.2 Octopus bimaculoides | reverse complement strand
ACCAAAAAGAACAGTGGTCCCTGACTGGGGACCAGTGAAGCCAGTGAGGGACCACCAAAAAGAAAAGTGGTCCCGCACTTGGGCCCATTGAACGCAGTGAGGGAGCACGATAAAGAACAGTGGACCCGCACTGGGGACCAGTGAACGAAGTGAGGGACTATCAAAAAGAACAGTGGTCCCGGACTTGGGACCAGTGAACGAAGTGTGGGACCACCAAAAAGAACAGTGGTCCCGCACTCCGTTCAACGGAGTGAAGGACTATTGAACCTTTGGGGACCATTGAACCCAGTGAGGGACCACTGAACTTTTTGGGACCCTTGAACGCAGTGAGGGACCACTGATCTTTCTTTACCGTTGAACACAGTGAGGGACCTCTGAACTTATCGGGACCGTTGAACGCAGTGAGGGACCACCATAAAGAACAGTGGTCCCGGACTGGGGACCAGTGAACGAAGTGAGCGATCACCAAATAGAACATTTGTCCCGGACTGGGGACCAGTGAACGAAGTGAGCGATCACCAAATAGAACAGTGGTCCCGCACTGGGGACCAGTGAACGCAGTGAGGGACCACCAAAAAGAACAGTGGTCCCGGACTGGGGACCAGTGAACGAAGTGAGCGATCACCAAATAGAACAGTGGTCCCGCACTCCGTTCAACGGTCCTAAAAAGTGGGGAGGCCTATTGAACGTTTGGGTACCATTGAACCCAGTGAGGGACCACTGAACTTTTGGGGATCATTGAACGCAGTGAGGTACCTCTGAACTTATCGGGACCGTTGAACGCAGTAAGGGACCACCCAAAAGAACAGTGGTCCCGCACTGGGGACCAGTGAACGCAGTGAGGGACCA
>NW_026406528.1:0-226 GCF_001194135.2 Octopus bimaculoides | reverse complement strand
AAAACCTAAGAGGACGAGTGCCTCATATTGTGTAATGAAAAATCATAAGAAGCAAATGCCTTAATTTATGACTTTTTATGTACGAGGTTCAGAGCCTCAATGTGAAAATTTAATTTTATAAAGAACAGTGTTATAGAAAAGCAAAGTTTGGCAGGCAGCTTTTGCCTTCTCTCATAATATCATCATATTTATCATCCATTTCATCTCATTAATGTTTTTGTCCAGC
>NW_026406527.1:0-650 GCF_001194135.2 Octopus bimaculoides | reverse complement strand
TATTAGTGAGGGATTGTCAATCCGGATAAAATACACCAGGTTAACAATATTAATTAGATTAATAAAAAAACTCCAAGTATTCTTGTGGCAGAGTCCGAGATTATAGTTCATCACCATTCTATATTGTAAATCCGTAGCTGTTCTCCAGTTATATGGTTTTTTCACAGAGTGATATACAAGACAAGGTATAAATAATGGTGATTACATACTTTTCTTTATTAGAGTAAATTTGGCTTATATCTGTTTTCAATAGTCATTATAGGTTAGTTACTCATAGGTTAACTTAATTGGTCAACTGAATAGTTGCAAAAAGTTGAACAACCTCAAACATTAACGCTGCTTTCATCAGAGCCGTTTCTGACAGCCGGAAATAGCATTTTGGTCGTCAGTAATGGTTCTGATGAAAGTAGCGTTAATTTTTTTATAGGTCGTTCAACTTTTCTCAGCTGATCTCTAAACTAATTAAGTAAACCTATCAGTAACGAACCTATAATGACTATTGAAAAAAAATGTAAAACAAATTCTTTCCAATAAAGGAAAAATATGTAATGACCAATGATCATTATTTATACCTTATCTTATATACATATATGAGCTCGCGTGTGTGTGTGTGTGTGTGTGTTTATGTATGTATATATGTATGTATGTAT
>NW_026406526.1:0-559 GCF_001194135.2 Octopus bimaculoides | reverse complement strand
ATATATATATATATATATATATATATATTTATATATACATTTTTATATACGTTTATATATATATATATATATGTACATCCACACTCACACACACAAACACAAGCACACACACACACTAACATATGTCGAAGCATTAGTTGTACTATTTCCTACGTATTACAGTTTTATTTATCATTTATATCGATAGGGTACACAAGATACACTGATTTTTGTTGTGTTTATCGTTAATATGTATATAGCACGTATAATTTTTATCCTGAAAGTTTTATGTAATTATGCGTGATTATTATCTTTATAGTTTTATCTACAATGCTTTTATTCTTTTCTACTCTAGGCACAAGGCGCGAAATTTTTGGGGCACGGGGCCAGTCGATTTGATCTATCCCAGTACGCAACTGGTACTTAATTTATCGACTCCGAGAGGATGAAAGGCAAAGTCGACCTCGGCAGAATTTGAACTCGGAACGTAAAGACAAACGAAATACCGCTAAGCATTTACCGATGTTCGGCGTTATATCTTAATATATAAATCTGAAATTGTGTGTTTGTGTGAAGCCTT
>NW_026406525.1:0-671 GCF_001194135.2 Octopus bimaculoides | reverse complement strand
GTGTGTGTGTGTGTGCGCGCGCCTGTCCATGTATTTGCCACCCCCTCTCTTTTACTCTGTGTGTATGAGCGTGCGTTTATGTGCGTGTGTGTGCTCAAAGCTATAAACGTGAATGCAGAACTATTGTGTTCACACCGAACAATCCAGCTGTATACAAGATTGTTTACACGTTTCCAAGACAACACATTAGAGCGAGCATCAACAATTCACTGTTGCCATTGGCTTTGTTGCTGTTGTTGTTTTTGTTGTTTAACCCATGGTCAGCTCAGACTGAGCAGACATTTAATCAAAGCCATTCCAGCAATTTCCATTCGGTTCCATTTCTTTTTCCAGGATATATATATGTAAGACTACATTGTTGAATGTGTCTTTTTCTTTCGCAAGACGGCAGATTGCGATTTGAAAGAGATCCGACTGCTGCGTCTAGCACATCAGGTGACCACGTAGAGGCCTCCCCCCCCCCTATTTACAAGTCCTAAGTCGGTAGGTTTAGACGGAATGTGGTGCTGTGAAATATGTTTTCTTGGAGATTGCAAGACTGAAGAATCTGGGCTGGGGTTGGGGTTTGGGAAGTGCCCCTAAAATGTCCTTGATTAAAGAAGTTAATTGAAGGATCACGTCTGAAGATTGATCCCCTCGACTGGCTGGCGTAACCAGAAAGCTTTTAGCTC
>NW_026406524.1:0-374 GCF_001194135.2 Octopus bimaculoides | reverse complement strand
GATCTGGTGTATGGGATATAGCGTGTACACCCTTCACTCTCCAGTATATTTTTGTAGTCTTGTAGATTCCAGTTGTTGTTGTAATTGCTACTATTGTTGATAATGATAGTGGTGTTATTGGTTGTGTCTTGTAGCTTTTAGGTGTTCGTATATTATTTCGAGTTAGAATGCCGCCCCTACTGCTGCTTCTGATAATGTTGGTGATGATGATGATGATGGTAGTGATGCTAGTATTGATGATCATAACGATGGAGGTGGTGATGCCGTTGTTGTTGATGATGTTAGTGATAGCAGTGATGATGATGATGATGATGATGATGATGATGATGATCAAAATGATGATGATGACGATGGTATAATGATAAAGGTGGTGG
>NW_026406523.1:0-347 GCF_001194135.2 Octopus bimaculoides | reverse complement strand
ACCCTCGTCGTAGTAACTGACGGAGTGCCACGATATGTAAATGCATATATATATATATCTTTTTTGCCCTTTTAAAGCTCATGGGCCCGGTTTCCGGTTTCTATGGCGTATGTGTTACCCCCAGTCCATCGCAGCGTTACTCAAGAAACAGGAAGAATGCAATTTATCTCTTCACTTTCCATAGTTTATTTTATATTTCAAGTACCGTAAATCCTCGAGTATAATCCGTACTTTTTCCCAAAATTTAAAGGTCAAAATTTCTAGTGCGTACTAAAAATGTATATATACACACGACGGGCTTTCAGTTTCCATCTACCAAATCTACTGACAAGGCTTTGGTCAGCTTG
>NW_026406522.1:0-532 GCF_001194135.2 Octopus bimaculoides | reverse complement strand
GTGCTGAGTTAAAGTAAACAACAGCATCGTTTGAAGTGGCCTGCTGATAGCCAAATGTTGTGACAAAGTTTATGAAAAACTGATGTAAAACCGACCTAAACTAACAAGTAATCAGTCTGTATCTACGAGGAGGAACTACAGTAGAAACACAGAAGCCCAGAATCGGAGAAACACAAACATCCACCTTCTATCGCAAGCACAAACATATTTAAGGAGAGCAACATCTACTCTGCCGTCGCTTTACTACTTACAAGACAAACTCGATGGGTGTCATTCCGTAACTATTTGCTGTGTCAGCACTTGTTGTTGTTGTTGTTGTTGTTATTATTATTATTATTCCTGTTATTGCTTATTTAACCCCAGGTCAATGAGCGGATAGGATAAACTAATGATCAAAGTTACTACGGCTCTGGCCATTTCGTTTTCTTTGTTATTTTTTTCATACTGTTACCTTGAAGTCGATAAAGACACACAAATGAAAAAGAATGTTAAGAAGGAATATTATCACAACCTTCGCTGGTGAAATAGAAAT
>NW_026406521.1:0-404 GCF_001194135.2 Octopus bimaculoides | reverse complement strand
TATCTATCTATCTACACACCCACATATATCAATATATATATATATATATATACTTATGTAATTGGCAAAAGATGAGTATCCCTTAATGTAACAATACGTATGTATAGGTATATATATGTCTATATGTATGTCTGTCTCACTGTTTGTCTGTCTCCTCTGTCTGTTTCTGTGTAAGTCTGTCTAGTCATCTACCTCTTTATTTATCGTTCTGGAATCCGATAGATACGGCCGCCAGCTCTCTAAGTTAACAAAACCGATATGGTCCTAAATAATGGAAACATTGGCGTACAAACAAAGTAAACAAACAATTGGTGACGTGTCAACTACATATCTATAAATATATATACATATATACATATATGTATGCATATATATATATGTATATATATATATATATATATATA
>NW_026406520.1:0-236 GCF_001194135.2 Octopus bimaculoides | reverse complement strand
ATGTATGTAAATATCTGTGTTTGTGTATGTCTGTGTGCCTGTGTGATCGTAAGCTTATATGCTTGCATTCATATACATACGTGTGCATATGGATGTATTACATTATATTACGAGTATCTATATATACACACATACATATACTTTTGCGTACACATATATGTATTGTTTATTGACGTAATCATATTGACCTACAACATTATGAATTTATACGTATATTATTAACTTATATATATATA
>NW_026406519.1:0-400 GCF_001194135.2 Octopus bimaculoides | reverse complement strand
TATATATATATGAAGACATACTACTTCTGCAAAGATGCCTAGTGAAGCTGTACATAGAATAAAACAAACAAATACTCCTTTCGGCTTTCCAGGAATGAACATATACTGCGGGTACCACGTATAAGCCTTTTGCATATTTACACACCTATATTGTAGGCGGACACCTGTGTGCTATGTATGTATAACATTTTCATGACTGCAAGTTTATTAACGTGTAAAGGATGAAATATGCATTCATTAACTTAGATATTCATAAATTTCTGAACTTCTCCGGACACAAAGATGTATTTGTTATCACTTTGTTAGTAAGCAGCAGCAGCAATACTGCGGAAAACATATTTGAAAGATAAGCATATGTACATTCATATATATTTCCAGTGACAAGCATGCATATATATAT
>NW_026406518.1:0-562 GCF_001194135.2 Octopus bimaculoides | reverse complement strand
TATATATATATATACATACATACAAACATACATACATACATACATACATAAATGCATATTTTATGCCATATATCACGCAAGACACACACACATGCAGACGCACATACATGCATATTTGCATCCATAAACATATCCACGTTCTCTTACGTATAATTATGACAAATAAGCATTAATGTTTGTCTCTATGAATCAGTTTTAGTCGCTCGTCCTTCTCTTTTTATTCAGCATTATTACTAGTTTTGTCTTGTCTTTTGTTTTGTTTTTATTTCCATTATTGTTGTGTCTGTATTTTTCTCCTGTCAAAGACATCGTCTTCATATTCTTGCTGCAATTATCTCTAATTCTTTTATCTTTGAAGAACAAACATCTTAATAATAATGATGTAGTTTCCTGGTAGAATCCTGCTTTGCTGCTAGCTTGGCCGCGTGGGTGTATAAATGTGTGAATATATGTGTATGCATACATTTGTACGTGGATATGTGCGCGTGAACGAGTGAGTGTGTATATGCATATGTGTGTGTGTCTGTGTGTGTGTGTTTGTGTGTGTGTGTTTGTGTGTGTG
>NW_026406517.1:0-419 GCF_001194135.2 Octopus bimaculoides | reverse complement strand
CAGTCATTTGACCGCGGCTATGCTGGACCATGCCTCCAAGTGTCTTAGTCAAAAGTATCGACTCCAGAAATGATTTTTTTGAAGCTTAGTACATCTTCTATCGATCTCTATCGCCGAACCGCTACGTTACGGGACGTAAACACATCAAGACTGGTTGTGAAGCGGCGATGGGGGACAAACACAGACTGAAAGACACATACACATAGATATACGTATATATACAAGACGGGCTTCTATCAGTTTTCGTCTACCAAATCCAATCACAAGGCTGTGGTTGGCTCGAGGCCATAGCAGAAAACATTTGCCCAAGGTACTACGCACTAGGACTGAACCCGGAACCATGTGGTTGGAAAGCAAGCTTCTTTTAACACACAGTCAAGCCTGCGCCCATATATATATATATATATATATATATATAT
>NW_026406516.1:0-322 GCF_001194135.2 Octopus bimaculoides | reverse complement strand
TCAGATTCATTCTGCATTTCACATAAGAAATTCTTTCCTGCTTCACTTTCTAGAAATTCTTGAAATCCAAACATTTCAAAGTTTACTTCTTGTGAGCTGATATCTTTTCTTAGATTTCCTATAAATGTTTCCATTTTCCTAATTTGGTTTTGTGTTCCTTTCAGGTGTAACTTATCATCTTTGAGACACACATTCTTAATTTTCATTTTCTCACCAAAGTCATTGACTTCCTGTTCATTGAACTCTTTAAGAAAGAGGAAATGTGCATGATTCATCGATATATAAGATTCATAAGTTAACGATTGCTCAAAGTTATCAATTT
>NW_026406515.1:0-683 GCF_001194135.2 Octopus bimaculoides | reverse complement strand
TATATATATATATAAATATATATGTGTGTGTGTGTGTGTTTAAGTGCGTATATGTATATGTGTGTGTATACGTATATGTATGTGTATATATGTATATGTATATATATGTATATGTATATGTGTATGTATGTGTATATATATGTGTATATACGTGTGTATATATATATATGTATGTATATGTATGTGTATGTATGTATATATGTATATATATACGGGTAAAGAAAGGAACGGGTAATATAGTATAGTACAACACAATTAATTGTTTGATCTCCAAATACAATGTAAATAAGTGACTCTACCAAATTAAGGGTAGATATGAAATAAAAGTAAAAACTGAGAACAAAATAAATACCTAAGCATTTAGTAGGAAGAGATGAGGGTCAAGTTTTTATATGAAAACCATAGAAAAAAATGGTAATAGCAAAGAATGATAAAATATCAAAATATTAATAATTTTTTTTAGTAAAGGGGCTTGTAATGATTCCTAGTAGGCTTGATGGCTGAACTGAGATCTATCTTAGCAAAGGAAAGATACCTAACAATAATAATAATATAAAATAGAATAATAGACATGCGAACCCTCTAGGGGCAATGAATATAGTCAGCCGACATATAGAGGATAATAGATAATACATTGAAAAATTAATAACTAAATTAATAGATAAATAAATTAATAAATAAAT
>NW_026406514.1:0-389 GCF_001194135.2 Octopus bimaculoides | reverse complement strand
ATATATATATATAGTGCGTGTATATGTATGTATGTACATATATATATATACGTGTGTATGTATATATGTATGTATGTACATATATATATATACGTGTGTATGTATATATGTACGTATATATATATATACATGTGTGTATGTATATATATATACGTGTGTATGTATATATATATACGTGTGTATGTATATATGTACGTATATGTATATATATATACGTTTGTATGTATATATGTACATATATATATATATGTATATATACATGTGTGTATGTATTTATATATGTATATATATATATATACATGTGTGTATGTATTTATATATGCACATATATATATACAAATGTGTGTATATATATATATATATGTATATATATATATATATGTATATAT
>NW_026406513.1:0-527 GCF_001194135.2 Octopus bimaculoides | reverse complement strand
CTGTCCGTGTCAGTAGCAGTAGTTAATTGGTTGTAGTGGTAGGGGTGGAAACAGCATCAGTAGGTGCAGTAGGGGCAGCAGCAGTAGTAGTAGTAGTAGTAGTAGTAGTAGTAGTAGTAGTGACCGAAATATCAGCAGTAGTAGTGACCGTAATAACAGTAGTAGTAGTAGCAGTAATAGCAACAGCAGTAGTAGTGATAGTAGTAGCAGTGACTGTTAGTAGTGGCCGTAATAGTAGTAGTAGTAGTGACGTAATAACTAATATATGATTTTAATGTTACTGGCTCAGGGTGTTTAAACTTGGCCCGAATTTACCTTTTCAAAGGGATGTGATAAACCTATTATAATGGGCAATACTACGTGTACTTTTTCTTTTGTGATGTAATCTTTGGACTAACAATGGTTGCGGCTGAGGAGAGCTTCACACCATCTTTTATATCAATAATATAACTATGCTGATATAATAACAGATTGTTCATAAAGCTTGAAACACGTGTACCGCGATATCCTTTGTGTTCTGTTTTTAA
>NW_026406512.1:0-546 GCF_001194135.2 Octopus bimaculoides | reverse complement strand
TGACGAAGAAGTCGAACCATTTCTCCTGCCAAACAATACTGATGTAAGATAGTCGATCCTTACATTATAACAAACACTAACCAAAACCTGTAATATATGTCCTTTAATATATTAATTTTTTTTTATGTTCTAAAATGTTATTTACCTCATTTATAAATTAATTCAATTCTTCGATCTTTCTGGGCAAATATATCTATCACATTTTCATAGAAATCTTCTCTTTTCATCAATTGTTAATAAATCTTTTTCAATTAACATTAGTGCTAACCCAGACAGTCTTCTTTCTCCTGTCGCATTTCTTTGGTATGTTTTGATTCTACTTAATGCAGAAAAGGATCGCCCTACAGAAGCAGTGGTAGACGGAATTGTCAAAATCAACTTGCACAGATTGAAGAGTTCAAGCATAGATTCAACAAGGTCACTGCTGTAAATGTAACTCATTAAATGACTTACACTTCGCTTTTAAAAATATTTCATTGAATACATCACATTGAGTTCACTTTGTAATCGTATTACATCAAAAAATCTGCCATAAGTGATTTTTAA
>NW_026406511.1:0-252 GCF_001194135.2 Octopus bimaculoides | reverse complement strand
TCTCTCTCTCTCTCACACACACACACATACACAAACACACACACATGTATATATATATATACATATATATGTACGTATGTATATATATGCGTATATATGTATATATATATCTGTATTCATATATATGCATACATATGTATGCATATGTATGCATATATGTATGCATATATGAATGTATGTATATGCATATATATGTGTATATGCATGTATATATTTGTATATATGTGTACACACACGGATGTATATATATAT
>NW_026406510.1:0-593 GCF_001194135.2 Octopus bimaculoides | reverse complement strand
AATAAATCATTTCTTCAAATGAAAACAAATCCGTTTAGATTAAATAGCGGGAGTTATTCAATAATACCGTAACCACTTTTAACAGGTGTGATTTATGAAATAATTATCATTACAGGCATTAATTAAGATCTCTTTTCATTTTATTTTATTTTCTTTTTGTTTCTATTCTGTTTTTTTTTTTACGTTTGTTTACCGGTTCAATAACAGTTTCTAACCAGTTTTCTTACAGTTAACTTTGTGCGCTTGTTGCCTCCTATGAACAACAGCCATTCAACGTGAATGCTTCCTTTAACCAACCGTACGATAATCGCTAATTTTCTCATCTTGCAACCGCCATGTTCTCCGCTGTGTCCGCTTCTGTTTCTTTCCCGCCTTCTGCTCCACTTACATCAGCTGGCGCCATCTACTGACAGCCTCTACAACGCATCAACTTTACCAAAGTTTTCATACGTTTCATTTGCTTTTATCTTTCGACTTCTCTGAAACTTAGTCATGTTGTAAATTTTATAATTGTTTTATTTTGTTCCGCTCATTCGTCTTTTATCAGCGTTGTTTGCTGCCACAGGGCCAATTCTGAAACATATCTCGCTCTC
>NW_026406509.1:0-406 GCF_001194135.2 Octopus bimaculoides | reverse complement strand
GTTCAGTCCCACTGCGTGGCACCGTCTACTCTCGACTCGGCCCGACCAAAGCCTTAACAGTCACTTTGATAGACGGAAACTGAATGAAACAAGCCCGTCTTATGTATAAATATATGAGTTTTTGTGTGTGTGCGTAAGTGTGTGTGTGTGTGTGTCTGCCTGTGTGAATGTGCATGTGTGCATGTACATGTGTGCATGTGTGCATGTATATGTGCATGTGTACATGTACATGTGCGTGTGTGCATGTGCATGTATGTGTGTGTGTGTGTGTGTGTGTGTGTGTGTGTGTGTGTGTGTGTCACCCATTACCACTTGACAACTGTTATTGGTGTGTTTACGTCCCCGAAATGCCGCTCAGCATTTTGTCCGGCGTGCTAACGATTCTTATTTCTTTATTGCCCACAAG
>NW_026406508.1:0-202 GCF_001194135.2 Octopus bimaculoides | reverse complement strand
GATAGATGCGTGGGTGGACGAATGAGTTTGTGTGTATGGATGAATGTATGGTTGGATAGATGTCTTGCACGTACATATGTATACATGTATGTATGTGTGTATGTAGGTATGCATGCATGTATGTATGTGTGTGTGCATGTATATATATGTACATATATGTGCATATATGTATGTTTGTATGGATTTATTCATGCATGTATGT
>NW_026406506.1:0-340 GCF_001194135.2 Octopus bimaculoides | reverse complement strand
TGCTCTAGCATGGCCGCAGTCAAAATGACTGAAACAAGTAAAAGAGTAAGTGAGTCTATTTACTGCCTTAGGTTGTTTTTTTTTTTAATCTCATTCTGTCAATTTATATATATGCATGCTAATACATGACGCACGTTAGACTCCTCATTCGTATCATTATCGAACCTGGAGCTTAACCATTGTCTATCCATAGCACTTACTTAGCGTTTGCCCGATACCTTTTGGGTCTTCCTGACACCAATACCTTTCATACCCTTGATATACGTAAATATATATAAATCTTGTTTTATTATTTCGTTTTTGGATTTGGTTTGCAAGATTCTTTATGTGAGTTCGTTTG
>NW_026406505.1:0-211 GCF_001194135.2 Octopus bimaculoides | reverse complement strand
TTAGTTTCCGTCACTTTCCGACAGTTTCCGTTGGTTTCCGTAACCTCCCGGTACTTTCCGTTAGTTTCCGTCACCTTCCGTTAGTTTCCGTTACTTTTCGTTTGTTTCAATCACTTTCCGTTAGTTTCCGGCAGTTTCCGTTATTTCCCGTTAGTTTCCGGATGAAAACGAGGCTCTGTTACTTTCCGTCATATTCCGTTAGTTTCCGTCA
>NW_026406504.1:0-220 GCF_001194135.2 Octopus bimaculoides | reverse complement strand
AGATTTGATGTTCTCTGATTTTTTAATTTATTTATTTTGTTTTTACATTGTTCTTTTTTTGTAGCTGTTGTTTAAGCCCTTGTCTGTCCTGATTGAGTGAATTTATTATCAAAGGCATTCCAGCCATGATCATTCCATCTTACCATCTTTTTCTATGTGTAGGGAACCTGAATTTGCATTATGTAATGTGTCCTTTTCAAGAAGATTGCAGGGTGCGATT
>NW_026406503.1:5752-6270 GCF_001194135.2 Octopus bimaculoides | reverse complement strand
TCGTTTGTTCGTTCTTACGTACGTACGTACGTTCGTTCGTTCGTTCGTTCTTACGTACGTGTGTACGTTCGTTCTTTAGTACGTTCGTTCTTACGTACGTTCGTACGTTCGTTCGTTCGTTCGTTCGTACGTTCGTTCGTTCGCTCGTTCGTTCGTTCGTGCTTTCGTTTGTTCGTTTGTTCGTTCTTACGTACGTACGTTCATTCCTACGTTCGTTCGTTCATTTGTTCATATGAACGTACATTCGTTCTTTCGTTCGTTCTTACTTACGTTCGTTCGTACGTTCGTTCGTTCGTTCTTACGTACGTACGTACGTACGTTCGTTCGTTCGTAAGTTTAATCGTTCGTTCTTATGTACGTACGTATTTTGTTCGTTCGTTCATTCGTTCTTACGTATGTACGTTCGTTCGTTTGTTCGAAACGTTCGTTCGTGTCTTCGTTCTTACGTACGTACGTTCGTTCGTTCGTTCTTTCGTTCGGTCGTACGACAGTGCGTCCGTCCGTTCTATCATTCGTTC
>NW_026406503.1:1926-5412 GCF_001194135.2 Octopus bimaculoides | reverse complement strand
CTACGTTCGTTCGTTCATTTGTTCATATGAACGTACATTCGTTCTTTCGTTCGTTCTTACTTACGTTCGTTCGTACGTTCGTCCGTGTGTTCGTTCTTACTTACGTTCGTTCGTACGTTCGTCCGTGTGTTCGTTCTTACGTACATACGTACGTTCGTTCGTTCGTTCGTTCTTACGTGCGTACTTTCGTTCGTTCGTTCTTACGTGCGTACGTTCGTTCGTTCGTTCTTACGTACGTACATTCGTTCATTCGTTCGTTCTTACGTACGTTCTTTTGTTCTTACGTACGTACGTACGTTAGTTCGATCGTTCTTACGTACGTACGTACGTACGTTTGTTCGTTCGTTCGTTCTTACGTACGTACGTACGTACGTACGTTAGTTCGTTCGTACTTAAGTACGTACGTTCGTTCTTTCGTTCGTTCGTTTGTTCTTTCGTTCATTCTTACGTACGTTCGTTCGTTCGATCGTTCGTTCGTTCGTTCGGTCGTTCGTTCGTACGTTCGTTCGTTCGTACTTACGTACGTACGTTCGTTCGTTCGTTCGTTTATTCGTTTGTCGTTCGTTCGTTCTTTCGTACGTTCGTTCGTTCGTTCTTTCTTACGTACGTACGTTCGTTCGTTCGTATGTCCATTCATTCGTTCGTTTTACGTACGTACATTAGTTTGTTCGTTTTTACGTAAGTACGTTAGTTCGTTCGTTCGTTCGTCCTTACGTACGTTCGTACGTTCGTTTGTTCGTTCGTTCTATCGTACGTTCGTTCTTACGTACGTTCGTACGTTCGTTTGTTCGTTCGTTCGGTCGTTCGTTCGTTCTTACGTACGTACGTACGTAGTACGTTCGTTCGTTCGTTCGTACGTTCGTTCGTTCGCTCGTTCGTTCGTACGTGCGTTCCTTTGTTCGTTTGTTCGTTCTTACATACGTACGTTCATTCGTACGTTCGTTCGTTCATTTGTTCATATGAACGTACATTTGTTCTTTCGTTCGTTCTTACTTACGTTCGTTCGTACGTTCGTTCGTTCGTTCGTTCTTACGTACGTATGTACATACGTTCGTTCGTTCGTTCGTTTGTTCGAAACGTTCGTTCGTGTGTTCGTTTGTTCGTACGTTCGTTCGTGTGTTCGTTCTTACGTACGTACGTACTTTCGTTCGTTCGTTCTTACGTACGTACGTTCGTTCGTTCGTTCTTACGTACGTACGTTCGTTCGTTCGTTCGTTCGTTCTTACGTACTTACATTCGTTCGTTCGTTCGTTCTTACGTACGTTCGTTTGTCCTTACGTACGTACGTACGTTCGTTCGATCGTTTGTTCTTTCGTTCATTCTTACGTACGTTCGTTCGTTCGATCTTTCGTTCGTTCGTTCGGTCGTTCGTTCGTACGTTAGTTCGTTTGTTCGTTCTTACGTACGTACGTTCATTCGTACGTTCGTTCAATTCATTTGTTCATATGAACGTACATTCGTTCGTTCGTTCGTTCTTACGTACGTACGTACGTTCGTTCTTTCGTTCGTTTGTTCGAAACGTTCGTTCGTGTGTTCGTTCTTACGTACGTACGTTCATTCGTTCGTTCGTTCGTTCGTCCTTACGTACATACGTACGTTCGTTCGTTCGTTCTTGCGTACGTACGTACGTTCGTTCGTTCGTTCGGTCGTTCGTTCGTTCTTACGTACGTACGTACGTTAGTTCGTTTGTTCGTACAATCGTTCGTGTGTTCGTTCTTACCTACGTACGTTCATTCGTTCGTTCGTTCGTTCGTTCGTTTGTTCGTTCTTACGTACGTACGTACGTTCGTTCGTTCGTTCGTTCGTTCTTACGTACGTGTGTACGTTCGTTCTTTCGTACGTTCGTCCTTACGTACGTTCGTACGTTCGTTTGTTCGTTCGTTCGGTCGTTCGTTCGTTCTTACGTACGTACGTACTTACGTTCGTTCGTTCGTTCGTACGTTCTTTAGTTCGCTCGTTCGTTCGTACGTGCTTTCTTTTGTTCGTTTGTTCGTTCTTACGTACGTACGTTCATTCGTACGTTCGTTCGTTCATTTGTTCATATGAACGTACATTCGTTCTTTCGTTCGTTCTTACTTACGTTCGTTCGTACGTTCGTTCGTTCGTTCGTTCGTTCGTTCTTACGTACGTACGTACGTACGTTCGTTCGTTCGTTCGTTTGTTCGAAACGTTCGTTCGTGTGTTCGTTCTTACGTACGTACGTTCATTCGTTCGTTCGTTCGTTCGTCCTTACGTACATACGTACGTTCGTTCGTTCGTTCTTGCGTACGTACGTACGTTCGTTCGTTCGTTCGTTCGTTCGTTCGTTTGTTCGTACAATCGTTCGTGTGTTCGTTCTTACGTACGTACGTTCATACGTTCGTTCGTTCGTTCGTTCGTTCGTTCTTACGTACGTACGTTCGTTCGTTCGTGCTTACGTACGTACATTCGTTCGTTCGTTCGTTCGTTCTTACGTACGTACATTCGTTCGTTAATTCGTTCTTACGTACGTTTGTTCGTTCTTACGTACGTACGTACGTACGTTAGTTCGTTCGTTCGTTCTTACGTACGTACGTACGTACGTACGTTCGTTCGTTCGTTCGGTCGTTCGTTCTTTCGTACGTTCGTTCTTACGTACGTACGTTCGTTTATTCCTTCGTTGGGTCGTTCTTTCGTTCTTAGGTACGTACGTACGTTCGTTCGTTCGTTCGTTCGTACGTTCGTTCGTTCGCTCGTTCGTTCGTACGTTAGTTCGTTCGTTCTTACGCAGGTACGTACGTTCGTTCGTTCGCTCTTACGTACGTACATTTGTGCGTACGTTCGTTCGCTCTTACGTACATACATTTGTTCGTTCGTTCGTTTGTTCTGACGTACGTACGTTCGTTCGTTCGTTCGCTGTTACGTACGTACATTTGTTCGTTCGTTCGTTCGCTCTTACGTAGTACATTTGTTCGTTCATTCGTTCTTACGTATGTACGTTCGTTCGTTCGTTCATTCGTTCGTTCGTTCGTTCATTCGTTCTTACGTAAGTACGTTCGTTTGTTTGTTCGTTCATTCGTTCGTTCTTACGTACGTACGTTTGTTCGTTCGTTCGTTCTTACGTACGTACGTACGTTCGTTCGTTCGTTTCGTTCTTACGTACGTAGTTCATTCATTCGTTCGTTCGTTCCTTCGTTCATTCCTACGTACGTACGTTCGTTCGTTCTTTCGTACGTATGTTCATTCGTTCTTACGTACGTACGTTTGTTCCTTCATTCTGACGTACGTACGTTCTTTCGTTCGTTTGTCCGTCCGGCCGTCCGTCCACCCGTTCATTCGTTCGATCTCATGTACGTTCGTTCGATCGTTCGTTCGTTTATTCTTTCTTACGTACGTACGTTCGTTCGTTCTTACGTACGTACGTACTTACATTCGTTCGTTCTTACGTATATACGTTCGTTCGTTTGTTCGTACGTTCTTTCGTTTGTTCGTTCTTACGTACGTACGTTCATTCGTTCGTTCGTTCGT
>NW_026406502.1:0-309 GCF_001194135.2 Octopus bimaculoides | reverse complement strand
ATCACCATCATCATCATCATCATCATCTACTCTCACAATCTTCATAGTAAATCTTTATGAAGATTGTGAGAGTAGAAATGCATTCTGAGTTCAAATCCTACCAGGGTTGATTTTGTCTTCTGTTCTTTTTGAGTTGATGAAGTACCAGTAGAATACTGAGATCAATTCCCATAAACACATTTAATAGAATGATGATGCACCCAAGGGTAGTCCATGTTTTAAACTCTAATTTAAACAAAAAAAATTGAGTGAAACCTTTAGGATTTATTAGGGGATGGAAGAAGGTTTCTTAGAAAAAAAATTGTTTCA
>NW_026406501.1:1537-2696 GCF_001194135.2 Octopus bimaculoides | reverse complement strand
TTTATATACATATATATGTATGTATGTAGATACATATGTCTATATGTATATACACACGTCCTATGAATGTGAGTATATATGAATATGTATGTACAATGTACGTAATTAAAAATATTTCTATTGCCTACATATATACAATAATGTACACGCACACACACTCACACAGATAGATAGATAGATAGATAGATAGATAGATAGATAGATAGATAGATAGATAGACAGATATAGATACAATGACATGCTTCTGTTCTTATATATATATATATATATATATATACATATATATATATGCATACATCTGTGTGTATATTTAATATGTCCATGCTTATACACGGGCCAACATAATTACGTTTATGTGTATATAAATATATGATTACAAACATACACACACACATATTTATATATATACACACATACGCACATACATACATACAAACATACATACATACAAACATACATATAAATAAATATATATATATATGCACACACACACACGCAGATACACACACATAACACATGTACATTCATATCATATAAAATATGTTGCTTGCTAAATAAATAACTATGATATACTAACATCCGGTGTACAGTTCGAATTTAGGTCTTTCGTCTACCAAGTTCTTTTGTTCTAGTATTATTTTTCTTTCATTCTTTCATTTATTCATCCTACCATTCATTCTTTCTGTAATTCTGTTATATAGTGTCATACTTGTTATAGAACATTGTCCGTTCGTTTCGGACATTAATTGATAGCATCAACTTCGACCACCGAGTTTCAGCGACTGGACACTGCAAGAAGAGAACAGATGGAATTTTGATTACAAGCGGTAGATATATATATATATATATATACACATATATACATGCATATACATACACATACATACATGCATATACATACATGCAGCACGCATATACACACATTAGTATACACATATATTGTGTGGAAATGTAAATATATGTATGTATACGCCATTTACACCTCACAGTCTATTTGCATAAAAGTATGTGTATGTATGCATATGTGTGTGTGTTTATTACACACACACGCACACATACACACACACAGTAAGCAAGAAGTACGAAAAATGTTTTTTTAATTAATCTCTGTTGCACTACATCTTTAGCTGTATATATATATATATATATATATATATAT
>NW_026406500.1:0-390 GCF_001194135.2 Octopus bimaculoides | reverse complement strand
ATGTATCTATGTATGTATCAATTTATCCATCTCTAAATATCAATATAAATATCTATGAAATTGTATTGGTAGTAATAACGTATTTAATTCTACATGTATGAAATATCTCGAGACCTACTTAATTTATAAGTTTTGTCTAAATAGTCGTCACTAAAGTATATATACTGACATCCTCCTCTCTAAGTATTTCGATTGTACTGCTAGTACTTTAATTACATTTAAAATTTCAGAAAAAAATCAAGCCACCGATTTTTCCCATCAGCCATATCACTTGTCATAACTATACGCACAGTTTTAGACACGCGCACTTTAGCTGCAAGAAAATCTCATTCACATATACACACATATATGAATAAATATACCCACATACATACATACATACATATATAT
>NW_026406499.1:0-636 GCF_001194135.2 Octopus bimaculoides | reverse complement strand
ATATATACTTTATTTAAAAAGCATCAAAAATTTCACAAAAACCGTTATTTAGAGTTTAACTTTTCCGTTTGAAAACCGTCTAGCAGCTTAGGTCGGTTTGGATGAAGTGGCTGTAAATCCTGCTCTGTGTAAGCATTCGACTTGTTTGGGCACGCTTACGTTAACAAACAATTTAGAATGACGTTTTTCTGTCAAAACGCTAAAAATAACTGACCATTAAAAAAACAACCAAGACTCAACTAAATCAAAAAATAAACCCAAATACTAAGCGAACAAGGATGAACCATCCCACTTTCATTGCGTGCGCACACGCACACCCCCACCCCCACATTCACACACACACGCATTCTCATACCCCTCCCACTTTTATATACACACACATATATTTACACAGAGTTGAAACGTTGTTTGATTTATTTTTTTTCAGCGTGCAACTTTCATCATCCTACTATCAAGTATGACATCACCCCTTCCTTCCTTATTCATCTATCACCCCTTCGTTTTTCATTCATAAACACAAGAGTATTATTATAGTAGATTATCTCGGTAACCATGAGAACTATGAAAGACATACAAAGCCCTGCAACACCACCGGATCATTCTACACATCTGTGTAATTTTTCGCACAATTCCACC
>NW_026406498.1:0-693 GCF_001194135.2 Octopus bimaculoides | reverse complement strand
CATACATACATACATACATACATACATTCGTGTGTGCATACATACATATTTTGTATCCTTCATGGAGGTAAGAATATTCAGATGAAAATGGTTACCGTTGAGAGCTTCGGCACGAAAGACTTCTAATGCAGCGAGCTACCGAAACTCTTAGCACCAATTACTTTATATATTTTAAGTGATTCCTACAGGGCACGAAAATCTGAGTTATGACATATAAAGATTCTTGATATAGCAGAAGAGTGCTGCAAAGCCTCTGGCTTAAATTGTATTGCGAAAGGTTTGGCTAGAGGCCCAACCTTCCGAGTTCTCTTACAGGGCTTAGAAAAAACTGAAGGACCGTTGCAATAAGTGTACATAGATGTGAATATGAGAGGGGAATATGTTGAATAAAATCATAAATAACTGAACCTCCTGTATGTCTTTTTTTTTTTTTTTTTTTTTTTTTGATATCTAGAGCCAGGAACTTTTCAGCACCTACTCGTACGAAGTAAATTTATTTTTGTAAACACAGGCGCAGCCTGGCAGTGTGGTAAGAAGCTTGCTTCCCAACCACATGGTTCCAGGGTCTGTGCCACTGCGTGGCACCTTGGTTCAGTGTCTTCTACTATGGCCTTAGACCGACCAAAGCCTTGCGAGTGGGTTACGTAGACGGAAATTGAAAGAAGCCCGTCATATATATATATATATATATAT
>NW_026406497.1:10015-13163 GCF_001194135.2 Octopus bimaculoides | reverse complement strand
CACTTTCTCTGTATCTGATTTTTTTTTTTTCTTGGAGGTTGAAATTATAATTTCTTTTTCTGTTTTTGGTGTTGGTGGTGGTGGTGGTGGTGGCGATGGTGGGTGGTGGTGAGAAGATTGCCTTGATATATTTATTTATCTATTTATCTCCCCCTGATTTGTATTCACTGTCTAAGCAGCGAATTACATAAATAACTGTGAATTGAAGTAAAATTTACATGAATGGGGCAAATTGGTGAACACACATGCAACACACACACACACACACACACGTGTATATGTATATGTGTGTATATATATGTATGTGTGTGTGTGTGTGTATACACACACTCACATATTGTTACTTATATATATAAATATATATATATGCAGATATATAAATACATAGGTATATGTATGTGTGTGCATATACATATATACATGCATATATATGTACATATATATGTACATATATGTGTACACACGTATACACACACACACACACACATATGTGCGCATGCACATACATATTTATTAAGCAATTCCTTGACACATTCATTGAATTTTTCTTTTTATTTTTTCATTTTATTTTTTCATTTCGTTTTATTTTTGTCATTTTTCTATTTCTTACCCTCTTTTCAAAAATTGTGGGGTCTTTTCTTCTTCTTCTTCTTCTTCCTTTCACTTATTCATCATGCTTTTTTTTTTTGTTTTTTTTTATTATAGAAATTTTGTTATCTTATTTTCCCCCATTTCTTCTTAAGTCTTTTATCTTTGGCGAACTATTTATCACACATATCTACCACTTGCAAAATAAGTTTCATACTTTATCAATCAATCATTGTATTGCACGCACACACGCACACGCACGCACACATGCACATATGCATATGTGTGGTGTGTATAAATGTATGTGTGTATATATATATATATATATATATATATATATATATATATATATTGCAGCATGAGAATATACTTCCTCTCTCCACACACACACACAAACACACACGTATACATATAGATATACACACATACATATATACACACACACATATTTATATATGTATATAATATTCACACAATATGTACATTTATAAATAACAATATACATATATAATATGTACATCTGTTTGCCTATCTATGTAGCTCTCTACGCATCCACACTGATCAATGTGTAATTATACATTCATATATGTGTGTGTATGTGCATGCTCACACAAACACACATTATAATTGTGGTTCACCACATCTATATTTCCCTGTTTTATAGCTTCGTATTCTGACAAGGAGTTTCATAGTTTAAACCATCTCCAGATGAATATTTACAAAAGAATGGTAACTATAACTCAGTAGATTTGCCGATATAACTCATAAAAATACTTTCACTAATATAAGACATTTTGAAGTGAATTTTATTTTAAATGAAATTAAATTCAAATTATTATTATTGTTGTCCATTCAGAATGGATTTGAACTTCTCAATAAGATTCATTTATTTTATCCTTCTTCATCGAGACGTAAAGTTTGTGAAATAGACATATTAAAACATTTTGATTGTACCATGTTTCCAAATGATCACTTAGTGTGATCTCTCTGACATCAAGGTTCTTAATTTGTTACTGGTGTACTTGCGTATTTGATATGATAGTAAATTTCCAGTCTGGCTAGTATACATGTCTTCACAATTTGGGCATTTGATGGAGTAAATCAGATTTCTGCTTTTACTGTTAATATTTACATTTGTAGCTATTTTTCTTCTGGTTTTCACATTAATTTAATGACAAGCATGTATAAACTGATGGTTATCACGGCGACTGTCATCACACTTAGATAATGTGAAGTTTTTATCATTGTTGCTTAGATCTAACTTTGCATTTGTCAATAATTGTTTCAAGTTCTATTTTGGTGATGTTTGCTTTTGAACAAGTGTTCTATCAGCAATTAAATATTTTAATGTATTTCTTTGTATGGTAATCAGCAAATTCGAATTAGCGATATTAAAAATATTCTTATCACTCGGATTATATGTCACTATGTGTAACATACTGTATTCTGGTCTTTTGTTCCTCCTTCTTAGGTTACTTGAAGTTGTTCTATATGTGCTTGTTTTGTATGCTCTGTAATACTTTGTATATGTGGAAATGGTGATGAGTAGATTTGCGTAGAAATCCTTTGAATTATGTGAGTCGACCTTTTTTTTTATATTTACAGCACAAACATTGGTAAAAGTCTTCCTGGCTATGTTACATCTTGTATGTCCTGGCTAACATGATTTAAAGTTCTGGCACATGATTTAAAGACGTTTGTTTGTTTCTTCCTAATATATATCCATTGTGATGTTGTAAATTTCAGGCTCTTTTCACTGATTTTTTATTTGCTACAAATTTTGTTCATATTAGAAAACTGTCAAGAAATCTACTATTAGTCTTCTATATATCTTCCAAAATCAATGTTATTACTTCTGTTTTTTGGTGTAGTTTTTGTTCCAATGAATCCATTACTGAATTTGCATATACTGGAGTGGACTTGGTTCCCATGACTGTACTTCTATTTTGTAGATAGTTTTTCACAATTCAGGATGCAAGATTTTTCTGAACTAAATAACCAGGATCAAATAGCACCATTTACTTCTGTAACTCCTCATTTTACACTTAAAAGTCACACTCTGGATTTTGATAGTAACCGATCTACTAAGTAGATTAACCCTATGAAATCAGATATAGATATTAGTATATATGTGTATGCCCATATGGGAAATTTTATATATGTAAAATGTACGTAGGAGTGGCTGTGTGGTAAGTAGCTAGCTTACCAACCACATGGTCCCGGGTTCAGTCCCACTGCATGGCATCTTGGGCAAGTGTTTTCTACTATAGCCTCTGGCCGACCAAAGCCTTGTGAGTGGATTTGGTAGACGGAAACTGAAAGAAGCCCGTCGTATATATGTATATATATATATGTATGTGTGTGTATATGTTTGTATGTGTGTGTTTGTCCCCCCAACATCGGTTGACAACCGATGCTGGTGTGTTTATGTCCCTGTAACTTAGCGGTTCGGCAAAAGAGATCGATAGAATAAGTACTAGGCTTCTAAAGAATAAGTCCTGGGGTCGATTTGCTCGACTAAAGGCGGTGCTCCAGCATGGCCACAGTCAAAAAGACTGAA
>NW_026406497.1:6871-9998 GCF_001194135.2 Octopus bimaculoides | reverse complement strand
AACACATAGATTATGCCGGAATATATATAGATTGGATTGTATATGTATGTAGGTATCTCTCTATATATAACCATGTATGCATATGTGTATGTGTATAAACATGGACTAGTATGCATGGATGCATGGTTCTTTATATATATGTGTGTAATATGTGTGCATGTAGATATATACATTTAAGTTTGTGCATGTATGTTTGTACATATCTGTGTGCATTTGTCTGTATATGTATGCACACACACATATATCTGTCTGTCTGCCTCTCTCTCTATATATATACATACATACACACACATACACACACAATATATATACACACACACACACACACTCTCATATACTCACACACACACACACATATATATATACACACATATTTACATTTATATATATATACATATATATACATTTATATACATATATGTACACATGTATATATGTATACATATATACATATGCACACACACATACACATATACACACATGCACACACACATATACCTATACACACATGCACACATATACACACATAGATATAAATGAATATGTGGATGCATGAATGTTTTTGGGTCTATAGAACATTCCATGTACAAATATACATGTGCACATGCCACATGAGCATTTGCACATGTTTAAAAGATACATTTCCTGATATACCACTCATGTGATTAGATCTATTTATGCGTTTTCCAATTTATTATAATCTATTATTATTATTGATTTTCTTAGGTCTGTATATTCTGCATATCATTTCATTTGGTTATCCATTTATTCATTTATTTGTATATGTGTATATCATATAAATACACGTGTGTGTTTGTGTGTATGTGTGTGTGTGTGTATTTAAATGTTGAAATATGATCAAAAAGCAGTCCCAGGTATATGCGTTCACTTAACATGAATTTGTCATTGGTTTATTTGACTTACGACAGTTGTGTTATGAAATTCGTTCCGAATGTTAGAACCGTGTCTTTTACTTTTTATTATTTAGTTGCACAGGGGCCAATATAATTGACATGATCCCTCTATGTTTAGTCCCCTGTGGGCAATAAAGAAATAAATAATAATTGTTGTTGTTATTATTATTATTATTATTATTATTGTTAAGGTGGTGTGCTGGCAGAATCGTTAGCACGCCGGGTGAAATGCTTTGTAGTATTTCATCTGTCTTTACGTTCTGAGTTCAAATTCCATCGAGGTTGACTTTACCTTTCATCCTCTCGGGGTCGATGAAATAAGTACCAGTAAAACAATGGAGTCGATGTAATCGATTAGTCCCCCTCCCCCTAAATTTCAGGCCCTGTGCCTTTAGTAGATGGGATTATTATTATTATTATTATTATTATTATTGTTTTTGTTGTTGTTATGATTTTGCTAGATCAGCAATGTAATTGTGATCAATCACACGCGTTTGCTGGAATCTTGACTCGTTTCATTCTTAATGACGTCAAAAATGATCCATGCTGCTGTGATACTTATGCATGCTAATGTGCATATATATATGTATATATATATAGACATACACACATATATATATATTGATATGTACATTTTTACATCTACATACATATATATATATATATATATATATATATACACACACACACATATATATGTATACATATATACATTTGAATATATGTATATGTATAAATACATACACACACACACACACAAACACACACACACACACACATACTTATGCATATATATGTGAACATGTAATATTTATGCATGCTGATGTGAATATGTATGTATGTGTGTGTGTGGTGTGTGTGTGTGTGTGGTGCGTAATATTTATACATGTTCGTGTGGACCAGTGATCAAGATAGATGATGGTTGCTGGGTGAAAGATTGTTTTGAGATGGCGATGGGATGATGACAAAGTGAGAAAGTGAGTTTGGTCATATTGGCACAGATGTGGCTGTAGTTAGATGCCTGCTTCCCAGCCATATGGTTTTGGATTCAGTCCTATTGTGTGAGACATTGGGCTAGTATTTTCTACTATAACCCTTGTGCTACCCAAAGCTTTGGTAGTGGATTTGGCAGATGAAAACTCAAAGGTTCATGACTGCAGTGCAACACTTTGATCAAGTTTCTCTTCAGCTGCAGCCATAAATCAGCTAAAGTCTTTGTCTGAAATGGGTTGCAGTGGAAACTGTACAGAAGGCCCTCAGAAGGACTGTAACTGTTCTTGGTTTAGAAAGTTTGTCTGTCGTATGGTTTAACTATCTTTTGTTACCAACCAAGCTGAAATCATTCCCCTTTCTGTGGCTGTAAACTTCTTATTTCAAAGTGATCTATGTTGGAAACATTTCATGAAAATTGTATGTTGATTTATGCTCCAAACACCAACATGGAATACAGACACTAAATGAAGATGATAATAATATATATATGAGATAAAATTGTTTGAAATTATAGAAATCTCTTTCTGGACATTTTACATAAAAAAATTTTCTCCTTTTTAGGAGGCATCTATAGAGATGATAGGTTTTTAGTTATGCGCAATATGAAGGGTCATGAATTAAATTTAGAAAAGCCCTCATAACACTCATAAAACTATTTAATAAAATATGTTCACATGACACAGTGGGTTCGTAATCTTTGTATATTTAATTTTTTTCTGAACATTATCCATAATTTAGCTATGAATGAATTTTGCTCTTACTAAAATCCTAATGAAAGACTCTTTTTTCCCCTCCTTCCTTGAGTTTTTATCTCTTCTGGTGTTGTAAAGTAGTTACTTGGAGTATTAATTTATGAAGCATTATGTAAATTATATATTATAATATATTGTAACTATTTATATGAATTTTTACATTTGCACATTCACACATGCACACAGGAAATCTTGTCAATACAAGTGTGTGCACACACGTTCAATTTATGTACATAGGATCTGTGTGTGTATATGTGTGTGCATGTCAGTGTGTGTTGTAACAATGTATTGCATATTAAAAACAAAACAAGGTATGTATATATATATATGTGTGTGTGTGTGTGTGTGTGTGTGTGGGTGGGTGGGTGTGGAGGTAAATTTTGTTTACTTTCTTTTAAATATGGCAAGAAAAAAAATATTAAATAAATACATAAAAATGAAATATTCTTGAGGAATTAAACAGGAGAG
>NW_026406497.1:6087-6664 GCF_001194135.2 Octopus bimaculoides | reverse complement strand
CTCTTGGCAAAGTTTGCTGTTTACCATTTCTTCTTTACTTTTCTTCCATTCCTTCATCTCTTTCTCTCTCTCTCTTTCTCTTTCTCTCTTTCTCTTTCTTTCTTTCTCTTTCTCTCTTTCTCTTTCTCTCCTTTCACTATTGCTCTCTCTCTAGCTCTCCCTCCTCCTACACCTCTCTTTCTTCTCCTCCCACTCTCTCTTAACCTCATATGGGCTGTCTTCTCTATTCACTTCCCTCTCACCATCTCTCTCTCTCTCTCTTTCACTCTCACCCCCTCTCTTTCTGTCCGTCTGTCTGTCTCTTATTTACTTTGGTTTCTTTGCTTTTCTTTTCCACCCATTAATATTCCAAAGTGAAAATTTTTTCCCTCTGTTTTGCTGCTTCTTGTGGAAAAATTATTAATATTGTTATAATAAACTTTGTGTGCGCGTGTCTATGTGTGAGAATGTGCATTTTTGATTGTGCCTATGTGTCTGCATTGTATATGTATGCATGTATGTGTGTGTGGGTGTGTGTGTGTGTGTGTGGGTGTGTGTATGAACATATATGAATATATATGAGTGTGTGTGTGTGTGT
>NW_026406497.1:5312-6067 GCF_001194135.2 Octopus bimaculoides | reverse complement strand
TTCTCTATTCACTTCCCTCTCACCATCTCTCTCTCTCTCTCTTTCACTCTCAGCCCCTCTCTTTCTGTCCGTCTGTCTGTCTCTTATTTACTTTGGTTTCTTTGCTTTTCTTTTCCACCCATTAATATTCCAAAGTGAAAATTTTTTCCCTCTGTTTTGCTGCTTCTTGTGGAAAAATTATTAATATTGTTATAATAAACTTTGTGTGCGCGTGTCTATGTGTGAGAATGTGCATTTTTGATTGTGCCTATGTGTCTGCATTGTATATGTATGCATGTATGTGTGTGTGGGTGTGTGGGTGTGTGGGTGGGTGTGTGTATGAACATATATGAATATATATGAGTGTGTGTGTGTGTGTGTGTGTGTGTGAATGCCTTTTAAGTAATGTACATTTGCATGTATAAGTGTATATGTATGTACATAAATACACACACACACACATATATATATACACACATATATATATACACACGTATATATATATATACATATATATATACATATATATATACACGCATACATATATATGTATATACATATATATATATGTACACATACATACACATATGTATATACATAATATATATACCCATACACATATATACAAACATACATACATACACACGCACACAGATATTCACACATGCTCATGCTTGTACATATATATCATTTTATTAAAATGCGTCTATATGCATACGTATGTGGAATGAATAAATAAATATATATATATATATATATATATATATATATATATA
>NW_026406497.1:1579-4969 GCF_001194135.2 Octopus bimaculoides | reverse complement strand
TTAAAAGCTTTCTTTTTGTTTTAAAATTTGTTAAAATCGTTATCTCCCCTGTTATTATTATATTTTCAATTGTTGTATATAAAATATATGTTTTGCTGTAGAAACCATGTCAAATGATTTTGGAATCTGGCGCAGCCCCTCAGCTGGTCAAACTGTCCAACCCATGCCAGCATGGACAATGGATGCCAAATGATGATGGTGATGATGATAAATGACTTGTTAAGCCAAGAGAAATCATAGTTGTGGCCATTGCCAGTGTCATGTAAATGGCACCTGTGCCAGTGACACGTAAAAGGCACCCATTATACTCTTGGAATGGTTGGTGTTAGGATAAAACAAAACACCCAAGTTTCCAGAGGTGAATTATTCAAACCCCAAAGAATTCCTCTCAACACTATGATGCTCCCCCACTACTTCTGCTCATGATCAGAGATGCACATATCGTCAGCCACCAAGGGACATGCTCAACTGGTTAAGGTCAAGTAACTGACAAGCAAATCTGTGGTATTCAGCAGAATATTTGCTGTAGCCCATCTTTTATACCAAAACAAAACAATGTACATGATAACACTTCCAATCAGTTAAGATCAGAAGCCATGAGAGCCACTGCCCAGTTCTGTATCAGGGCAATTATTATTATTATTATTATTATTATTATTATTATTATTATTATTATTATTATTATTATTATTATTATTCAGTGAGAGAACAATGCATATCATTAAAGTGACACTGGGGTACAAATATATGAAGCCCAGTATACCCCTCATGACTATCTGTCTAACAAAGGTACACCAGGCACATGTTACCTCTTCCTGCTCCTCCTCCACCTCCTGCTCCTCCGCCACTGCCACCACCACCACCACCACCAATCTGGGTAAAAGGCTTAGTGGCATTCCATCTGCCTTTACATTTCTGAGTTCAAATTCTGACGAGGTTGACTTTGCCTTTCATCCCGTTTAGGGGTTAATAAAAAAAAAAAGTACCAGTTGAACACTGGGGGGGTCGATGTAATCAACTTATACGCCTCCCCCGAAATTGCTGGCCTTGTACCAAAATTTGAAACCACCGTTTTCATTCTCATTACAGTTCAGTATTTATGATATCCGGGTGTGCGTCTTTATATGTTCATGTACATATACATTTATACACACATATACATATAAATATGTATATCTGCACATATACTCTTTTACTCTTTTACTTGTTTCAGTCTTTTGACTGTGGCCATGCTGGAGCACTGCCTTTAGTCGAGCAAATCGACCCCAGGTCTTATTCTTTAGAAGCCTAGTATTTATTCTATCGGTCTCTTTTGCCAAACCGCTAAGTTACGGGAACATATACACACCAGCATCGGTTGTCAAGCGATGTTGGGGGGACAAACACAGACATACAAACACATACACACATACATATATATATATATATATATACATATATACGACGGGCTTCTTTCAGTTTCCGTCTACCAAATCCACTCACAAGGCATTGGTCAGCCCGAGGCTATAGTAGAAGACACTTGCCCAAGATGCCAGGCATTGGGACTGAACCCGGGACCATGTGGTTGGTAAGCAAGCTACTCACCACACAGCCACTCCTTCGCCTATCCGTAAACATACACACACACATACATAATAGAAAAACAAAAAAAAAATATCTAGCTGGAAATTAATTAAATATAGCCTAGTGACACCTGGTGGTAAAAGTAATATTGAAACTAGGTTCTTTTATATTTCCTGCTATGAGAATGGCATTATGACTCCAGTATTTGTTTACTGTGGACTTGAGTATGTATGTGCGCGTGCAGACACAGACACACAGATATATATATATATATATATATACCCATACATATACACACACAGATGCACACATCTATATATACATACACATACACACACATACATATATATATATATATATATATATATATACACATATAAACACACACATACATATACATGCACATACACACAGATACATACACTCACATGCACACACACATATATACATATGCACACACACATGTATATTTAAAAAAAAAAATATATATATATATATATATATATATATATAGATAGATAGATAGATGTACACAAATGTGCACACACATACACAGACATGTGTATATAAACACACATACACACACACATGTGTGTATATATATATATATATATATATATATATAGATAGATTTACACACACACACACACACACATGTATGTGTTTAGAGAGAAGGTGCAGGATGTAGTTGTGTCTATGTATGTGCAGTGACATCACAGCTCACACCTCCAGTGTTTGTCATTCGACATGTGGTGACAGAAAGAACCATAGGCACTACTTCAACTACTACTACTACTACTACTACTCCTATTACTACTGCCAATGCCATGTATATTAATCCATTTGCATCTGCTTAAAAGACTAATTACTCTAATGGCCTCTATCTTCTGATTTTTAGTTCCTTGAGGTTTTCAGTTTTTTTGGGGTTCCCTCATTGCATTTCATTTCATTTCATTTTTTTTCTTTTCTTTTGGTGGTCTTTGTAGCTCAGAGAAACATGTTGCTTCTTTGGCTTTTGAAGTTCTGCCGTGGACGCTTTCACTGCGTTTTTTTTTTCTTCCTTTTAGTGTTTTTTTTTTATTCCTTAATTCCAGCAAAAAAAACCCCAAAAAAAAACCCACCGTAATATCAAACCTCCTTCATTCTATTCCTTGCTTGTGTTTGTGTGTGTTTGTTGTTGTTGTTGCTGTTGTCATTGATGTTGTGGTTATCTGCAGGTGGGCAAGTCGATCAGATGACAGCTGCGGTATTTGAAACAGCTTTCTATTAGTTTGCAACTGTAGAGAGGTGTGATATGGAGGGTTCGGGGTTGGATGGGTGCAAGTTATGCACTCTGGCTGACTGGTTGGTCGGTTGTGTGGCTGGCGGTGAGCTGAATGCCTCATATGCTGTGTTTCTTTCAGATCTCTTTAGTTGCACCGATACATATCAGTATTGGAGTTTGTATGTGTGTTTGTGTGTGTGTGTGTGTGTGTGTTTGTGTGTGTGTGTTTGTATATGTGTATGTGTGTTTGTATATATATATGTATATGTGTCTGTGTATGTGTGCTTGTATAAGTGTATGTGTGTTTGTATGCATATGTGTGTGTGTTTGTATATATGTATGAATATATGTGTGTGTGTGTTTGTGTTTGTGTGCTTGTATATATGTATGTGTGTTTGTATATATATATATATATATATATATATATGTGTATGTATATTGTGTGTATGGTTGTATATGTGTATGTGTTTGTATATATATGTATGTATATACTTATATATGTGTGTGTATGTGTTTGTAATATATGTGTGTGCACACACATACATGCACACACACACACATAC
>NW_026406497.1:0-1569 GCF_001194135.2 Octopus bimaculoides | reverse complement strand
GGGGGGGGGGGGGCTTCACTCTTCTTTCTCTTCTCTTTCGTTATCTCTTCCTTCTTGCCTTCCTTCTTTTTTCTCTTTTCCAATTCTTTGTTTTCGAGGAGATGGAGTTGATTAAAAGGAAAAGAAACAACAACAACAACAACACGCCATAAAATTTGGTAATGTTTGTCTTCTGTTTCATGTTTCATTACGTGAGTGTTTGTTAGTTGTTGGTGGTGGTGGGGGAATTACATCTGAAACACTTGATAGGAGGCTGGGGCTATTACACAAAGCATCGAGGGTTCAGTTCCTGTCTGGAAATTGCAACGCTAAATACAGGTGTCAGGGGACTTTTGGGAATATCATACAGGGATCAAGTCACAAATGAGGTAATGAAAAGAAGAATAAGGCAGGCAATAGGGCCCCATGAGGAACTCTCTTACCATGGTAAATAAATGCAAGGTCAGGTGGTTTGGGCATGTCACCTACTCATCAGGGATGGCCAAAACAATCCTTCAGGGAACAGTCACATTTGGGAGAATGTGACATAGCTGACCCATTGAATTACAGGTACAACTACTGTTAAGTAGACTAGAACATCATCATCGTCATGGTGATGATGCTGGCATGGATCGGACGGATTGATAGGGGCTGGCAAGCTGGAGAGCTGCACCAGGGTCCAGTTATCTGTTTTGCCATAGTTTTTATGACTAGATGTCCTTTCAAAAGGCTGAATTGAGAATGAGAAATAAGATGTCTTGCACTAGGACAGGAATCAAACTCACGACCTTGTGATTGTGAGCTGAATACTGTAATCACCAAGTCACACGCTTTCACTGATGGATATAAATGAAGAATATCTCAAAGGAAAGCAATGGATGACTGGTGTTACAGAAACGGTGATTCTATAGGAGATTCTGATTTTAATACAAATAGCAGACAGGAAAGTAATGGAGGGATGAATGGCAGGGTGGTGTAGGGAAGGGGTTAAAAGTTACAAGTATTTGGTGGGTGAGTGGAGGATGAATAAAAACGAGGTTGATGGCATATATATATATATATATATATATATATATATATATATATATAAGCATGTGTGTGAGTTTGTGTATGTGAGTGTGTAAATGTATGAAAAGGATGTGTTATAATACTATTCCACATATACAAAAACATCCATACTAACAATCCAGCATACCCCCATCATCAGCTGCCCCACAGATATCATTATGGTTTCGACATCTGGGCAGTACCATTCGATCCGGCAGTGTCAACGGCACTAAAATAAGTGTTGTTTGGGAACAAACAAACCAAAGAAACCACAACTTTGAAACACATTTACCCTATGTACAACTATATCGGTAAATAAATTCAAGAAGTAAATCAATAACCAACTCCTTAATATGTAACTAAACAGTGACCAAACCTTTAAGTCATACATTTTATTCCCTACAGTGTTCCATAGTATAATCTGTACACATATTATATTCAACGTGTTATCATTATCATCATCATGATGTATATACATGTAAATAACCCCTCCCTATATATATGTATGTATGTATATATATATATATATATATATATATATAT
>NW_026406496.1:0-543 GCF_001194135.2 Octopus bimaculoides | reverse complement strand
ATATATATATATATATATATTGTTATTCTTTTATTCGTTTCATTCATTTCACTGCAGCCATGCTGGAGCACAGCGTTTAGTCGAACAGATTGCCATGAGGATTTATTCTTTGTAAGACTAGTACATATACTAGTCTCTTTTGCCGATATACTTATACGCAAACATGCACACACACCTATATGTATAGGATTTTCTAAAAAGTATTCGTTGCACTAACAATATTTAACAAAGTATTTTCTTAAACGCTATTTAAAATTTTTAAAAGCAGAATGCCATTAACTTCTGGCAAAGAAAACTCCTTTTTGTGTGTATTGTGTGTATGCTTTCGTTCAATTTTGCAGATGCAAGTGTTCTCTGCTAATCTATATAACGTGCATTTTATTTATTTTTTTTGATCTTTGAAGGTATATATGTCATTATTCAGTTTTATTTCAAGAGTTCTTGTCAATAGACAAGGCGCCGATTTTTAACCTAAATCCAAGGATCCTGCATTAGAATTTTAAGCATCAACAACAGGGTATGTATGTATGTATATATGTATAT
>NW_026406495.1:0-278 GCF_001194135.2 Octopus bimaculoides | reverse complement strand
AGTTTTCGTTTTAAATACACATACAATAAAACAAAACGTGAACCCATATCCACATTAACACTGATACAAACACACATACGCCCATACACAAACACACACGTATACTCAGATCTGAATGAATGGATATCTGTGAACGTGTGCATGGGTATATTTGTGTAAGCATGTGTATGTGTGTGTGTGTGTGTGTGTCTTTGGTGTGTTCGTGTGTATCGTAAGACATCGATGCTGTTTTTTTTTTTCTTTCTCGATCAATCCCAAAGACTATATTTCAGAACGAG
>NW_026406494.1:0-1006 GCF_001194135.2 Octopus bimaculoides | reverse complement strand
TATAGATAGATAGATAGATAGATAGATAGATAGATAGATAGATACAGAGAAGGATGAACTGAACCGGAACTAATCTGTACATCCTCCGATATCTCATGGTTGGTGATTCTATCGATTTTCCCTCACAGCTGCACGCATATTTGCAATGTTTTTCTCAGTTCTGCTGGTTGCAGGTTTCCCAGAACGTTCGTTACTATCGACATTTTTTCGGCCATCTTGGAAACGTCTGAACCATTTGTACACTTGTGTGTTGCTCATACACTCCTCTCCATACACTTTCTACAACATTGCGTAGGCCTCTGAGCAGGTATTGCCATGAAAACTTTCTCTACGCGCTACACATCTTCCTTCCAAACACTGCTGTAAACACCGACAGTGAGCTAGAAATCAAAACTTAGTGCGTACGCACGACAGAGTTCCAGGTCAATCTATGCCAAGCGGCTTCACTTTGCAAGCTTCAGCTTTGTTACTATGGCAACAATCCGGATACTTATTGATCAGACCTCGTAAAGTGCACTGCTAACACAGTAGGACACGGTATTGACTTATAAAAACGTTGTATATACTTTACAGCATATTATGGTTGCATAACAAAATATCGCGTTTAGAGAATTATTTTAAGATTTTGGCTGTTTGCTATTAACTTGGCCAGATTTATATTATATAACACACACACACACACACACACACGCATACTCATACGCACACACAAGCATATACATGTAGTGCATTCATGTGAGTGAGTGAGTGAGTGAGTGTGTATGTAATAAATACTCTCACAATAGTATAGATGGCGCTTTCATCAGCTGAACTTTTTCCTAGGTTTTTTTTTTGCCGCGTATGATTTTGTAAATACAGCGAAATTTTAAAACAATTTACAATTCCACGATCGATTTTATATACACTCACACAAGTAGATAGTATATCTATCTATCTATCTATCTATCTATCTATCTATCTTAAAAGGCCGGGCGGAGGTGGCTAATGTGTATATCGCATCAGTCAT
>NW_026406493.1:1029-1849 GCF_001194135.2 Octopus bimaculoides | reverse complement strand
TATAGCAATAAGAAAATAGAGGGGAATAGGTGGTATTCATCAACTTGCAGGCATTGTATTCTGTCAATTTACTTGTTTATTTGTTTACTAAAAGGGCAATAATAACAATATACAAACACATTTGACATATTATGTCATATCAGTAATTAATAAAACGACATATAGTGACAGAAAATAGGATAATGTCTTACACCTGTTTCTATTTAGAAGAGACATGCTTCATTCTGTCTTTATCACTCTAGTGGACTGAAGTAATTAATAGATGAAATAGAGTTACATGGATGATTCTCTAGGCCTCTTCAGAGATTTTATAAAGTTCATAAGGTTAGGTAGAAATATAAAAATATAAAAATATAAAAACCGTAAAGACCCACATATATATATGCATACTTTAACATATATATGTGGGTTTTAACGGTTTTTATATTTTTATATTTTTATATATTTCGACTTAACCTTATGAACTTTATAAATTTTCTGAAGAGGCCTAGAGAATCATCCATGTAACTCTATTTCCTCTATATGCATTATTTAACATATACATAGATATACATAAATAAACATAAATACATAAATACATATATGTACATTTAGATGTACATACACAAATGTCCATACATGCACACAAATGAATCAATTATTGTTATTATTACATGAGGAGGACACATATGCATACACACCCACCCATACATACATACATACATACATACATACATACATACATTATATGTGTCCTCTTCATGTATTATTACAATAATTGATTCATTTGTGTGCATGTATGGACATGTGTGTATGTACATCTAAATGTACATATATGTAT
>NW_026406493.1:0-535 GCF_001194135.2 Octopus bimaculoides | reverse complement strand
TTATTGTCCTTTTAGTAAACAAATAAACAAGTAAATTGACACAATACACTGTCTGCAAGTTGATGAATACCACCTATTCCCCTCCATTTTCTTATTGTTTTTCTTCCGGAGTCTTGCTTCGACGAGGAGGTTTTTCCCCTCTTTCTCAAAGGCTGTCATTACTTTCGAGACAGTACTTTCAAATACACCAAACATTTCGGCTGTTTTCGTTACGTTAGCGCCTGCCATGCGAGCACCAACAATTTGACCTCTATGAAAGTCCGATAGATCTGTCATTTTAATGAATTTTAATTACCTTTTTCTGATGATATCTGGAATGAAACAGCAATCTGAGCAAAACATATTCAGCAACACTAATAATAAGTCAAAGAAACATGAAAATAAACAAGCTTTTAACGGTTTTATAGATATTTCAAAATTATGATGCTATGATGCTAGGTGTTTCCATTATTTTGTCCCCCCGCCCCACATATATATAGCAATAAGAAAATGGAGGGTAAATTGACACAATACACTGTCTGCAAGTTGATGAATA
>NW_026406492.1:0-477 GCF_001194135.2 Octopus bimaculoides | reverse complement strand
GGTTCTCCTGGGATCTTATCTAGATGTTTCTGACATCCCTTTTTTTATCAAACCTAGGACGCCTAAAATAACAAGAACAGTTCTTGTGTTATGATGCCACATCTTTTGTATTTCAACTTCCAGGTCCTTATATTTACTTAGTTTGTCAAATTCCTTGACAGATATATTTTTATCAGTGGGGACACTTACATTTATTAGTCTACACATATTTTCTTCCTGTCTTTAGTGACTATGTCTGGTCGATTAACCTGGATCATTCTGTCGGTGTTGACTGGAAAATCTCAGAGGACAGTGACATTTTTACCTTCAACGACTGGCTAAGAACGATGTTCATGCTAGTAAGCAGTAGTGTTGATTTTGTATTGTTTACATATTTACCATTGTAAATACTGTCCTAACATGTCGTGGCGATTTTTGTATTCGTTTGGTGTCAGCACAAGACATACCGAGACGAGATGGTTTATTGTTTCGTCAAAT
>NW_026406491.1:0-207 GCF_001194135.2 Octopus bimaculoides | reverse complement strand
TGTGTGTGTGTGTGTGTGTGTGTATGTATGTGTGTGTGTGTGTATGTGTAAGTTTGTGTGTTAGTCAACAACTATTGAAAAAGTTGCAAGAGGCAACGAAAATTTTTCAAACAATAAATAAAGAAATGAGTGGAAATCGAACCAGTGACTGTTAAGTAATAAGGCACTAAAAGAGAATGACTCTCCCCTGATATACTATATATATAT
>NW_026406490.1:0-236 GCF_001194135.2 Octopus bimaculoides | reverse complement strand
TAAATATACTGGGGCGATCTTGGAGATGAACGTCCCGTTTACATTTACGCCAACTTAAATTTCCTTTCAGTTTCGTAATTGAACGATAGAACAGTATCGTCGTAAGGTATCAGGCTCACTGAGAAGTTTCCCGGATGCCTCACAGTCTAGGGGTCCTGTTCTAATCTGTATATACTATGGTTTGCTGTCTATAAATACGGTTAATAATACTATTGGGTTCATACTTTGATTTTTCC
>NW_026406489.1:0-561 GCF_001194135.2 Octopus bimaculoides | reverse complement strand
TATATATATATATATATATATATATATATATATATATATCAAGGATTGAATAGACAGAACACAAGGAGAAAAAGTTAGACGAAAGCACAGCAAATGGTAAACTAGACGAAAACTTAAGACTGGGAATATAGACAAAGACATGATACATGGAATTTTTGCAGCTGAGCTTTCCTCGTTAGTTAATGAACCAAAATATCGTTATGGTTTTGCACCATTATCATTGAGACCACTCAATCTTGGAGGTGCCAGTGCTGCTATTAAGCTACTGGGAAAAAGGTAGCGAATGTATACCAAGACAAACAAGACAATATATAAATACAACAGATGAAGAATTATGCATATATAATAATACAAAGCTTTACGGCTATATCCAACAGAAGAAAAAAATAATAATTATACAAATACCACAAATATATATACACGACAGGCTTCTTTCAGTTTCTGTCTACCAAATTCACTCACAAGGTTTTGGTTGACCCAAGGCTATAGTAGAAGACACTTGTCCAAGATTCCATGCAGTGGGACTGAACCTGAAACCATGTGGTTGGGAAGCAAGCTTCT
>NW_026406488.1:11377-11814 GCF_001194135.2 Octopus bimaculoides | reverse complement strand
TAGATAGATAGATAGATAGATAGATAGATAGATAGATAGATGTATATGAACCATCTTCACATACATCCACATACATTTTCCTATATAATTATGTATATACACATCTATACGTTTATATTCATGCTTGTCTATATATGTGTTTGTGTGTGTATTTGTAAAAACATTACATAACACACATACACACAAATGTATAGGGGAATGTGTCTCTATGCGTGTGTGCTTTCACATGCATACATAAAGATATTTATATTCCATATATATATATACGTGTATACACATAGAGCGGGAGAGAGGGAAAGAGACAGAAAGAGAGGAATGAAGAGTGAAGGAGAGAGAATGCAGTAGACGAATCCACTAGAAAGATGGGTGTGGAAGAGGTAAAAATGTAGCAGTGAGACAGGATGAGAAAACGAGAGGTTTACCGAAACATATTTTAT
>NW_026406488.1:5139-8632 GCF_001194135.2 Octopus bimaculoides | reverse complement strand
TATATATATATATATGTATATTTATATATTGATATTCATACATTGATAGGTATAGTTAGATAGACAGACAGACAGACATACGCAACAGAACCTGAATAATCTAGGAAACCATAAAAAAAAACGCATTACCCTTATCAGAATGAAAATCCCCATGTAAAGATCTTCAAGCAATGTTATATGTTATAATAGAAACAAGAAACTACCATAAACCAAGAAGCCAAAAATCTGAGTAAGCTTAAGCCTGCTAGAATTAGAATTTTAATGAAGCACCCAGAGAATCCGAGTTACAAAACGTATACAGCCAAGAAGCGCATCAACCTTATATATATCCACCATCAGCTACGAAATGGATGCCATGATAGTTTTTGATCAGTGATATACATATACATTCTCATATATAGATACATGATGGTTGTTGATCCTTAGACGAGTATGACCTTTACTCAACAATCACCTGATCTTAGAGGTTAAAAGGAACAGCGGTCGACAATGCCCGTGCCGAAATTTGAAGTCAATAGCCCCTTAAAAAGTTTGCTAAGACTCTCATTAGTAGGCGTAGGTGTGGCTGTTTGGTAAGTAGCTTGCTTACCAACCACATGGTTCCAGGTTCAGTCCCACTGTGTGGCACCTTGGGCAAGTGTTTTCTACTATATCTTCGGGTCGACCAAAGCCTTGTGAGTGGGTTTGGTAGACGAAAACTGAAAGAAGCCCAACGTATATATGTATATAGATAAATATGTATATATATATATATATATATATATATGTGTGTGTGTGTGTGTGGGTGGGTGTGTGTGTGTGTGTGTGTATGCGTTTGTGTGCCTGCATTTGTCCCCCCAACATTGCTTGACAACCGATGCTGGCGTGTTTACGTCACCGTAACTTAGAATAAGTACTAAGCTTACAAAAATAAGTCCTGGGGTCGATTTACTCGACTAAAGGTGGTGCTCCAGCATGGCCGCAGTCAAATGGCTGAAAGAAGTAAAAGACTAAAGGAGTAAAAGAGTAAACTAAATAGCCCAGAAGCAAACTAGAGCATGACCTCCCGCTTTGAAACGATTACAAGTTCAGGTTTATGTCTGTAGTTATTGGGACACTGTGATATGTAACACAATGCCTAAGTACCAATCTTGAGAAATTAAGCTTCTCAAAACCAGAATGGAGAAAGTTGAATCGAAGACTAGAGATACAAGACATCAATGCAACTGTAAAAATCTGTAAAACTTTACAGAAGTATATATGGTCATGTATAGACATGCAAATATATGCATGAGAATACATACATAGAAAAACCATATAAATCTGTACGTAAAACTATACATACAAATATACCCGCTTGTTCATGTTGAAATTCCTATGAACGAGCCTTGGATCTAGGTTAGAAAGCGGCTCCTCTCTTAGCAAGAAATCTTGAAATAAAACTGAATAATAGAATACATACATACATACATACATACATACATAAATTCATGCATACATACATACATACACGCACACACATACACACACACATACATACATACATACATACATACATACATGCATACATACATACATACATACATACATACATACATACATACATACATGCATATACGAATATCAATGAAGTATTCTTTATATTCACTAGAAAATGGTGTGAATTAGAAAGAGAGAGAAACAGAATTTGGTTTATCGAAATAATTATATTATTCGCTTTCATTGTTTGACAGCTACTTATATATAGATATAAACGTGAATATACGGCTATGTTTTGGGATGGGTTTGAGGAAGTTAGATAACTGAGTGTGCATTTAAATAAATTAGAAGATCGATAGAAATGTAAAAGAATGCGTGGTATATTCACAAATTCAAACAATGATAAAGAGAGGATGTATGTGAGAGAGGAGGAGACAAATGAATAAAGAAACGGACGGGAAGATCTAAAGACACTTCGATATGTTGACATATAGACATGATTATAGGCACTGTATTGAGAGATTAAGGGAACGGATGAGAGTAACAAAAAGAGAGAGAGAGAGAGAGAGAGAGAGAGAGAGAGAAATTGAGAGAGATATTTATACACAGATATAAATATGGATGATAGATAGATAGATAGATAGATAGATAGATGGAGAGATGGGGCAGAGATAGTCGGAGAGATATCAGTGAGAGAGGGAGAGAAAGATAAAATTCTATAGAGAAAAAATGTTAGGAACCAAATAGTTCTATTTATATACACACACTATACACATATACACACAGATATGTATACATATAGATAGCTGTAAGATAGTAGACAGACAGACGGGCAGGCAGGCAGGCAGGCAGGCAGACAGACAGACAGATCAATAGATAGATAGATAGATAGTGAGACAGATGATTATATACATGCATACATACATACATACATAAAGAGGGGGACATGCAGAGAGATACACAACCAGACAGACAATAGTAATATATGAATTGATATATATGTAGGTAGGCTGTTACATTATTTTTCTTCACACAATAGCTATAAAATTACAACAATGCTTCATAAATCTAAACCAATGGGTGATAAGAAATTTGAATCAGGAATTTAACTAAGTTGATTGTCTGTATCAATTGCACCAACTTCTATTGGTTGATCAAATTGTTCAATAGAATATTTTTCCTTTCTCCACACCCTTTTCTTGTGACGATTATCTAAGCGGTCGGTTCCACAGTTTGAGTTTGCGTTGGTCATTTTAGTATATATCCTGTTAGTTTCACACTGGTGCATGTGTTTTTGAATAACAACTGTACAAATGACTCTAGTGATTCTAAGTAAAGTGGCCAATAGGAAAAATGTAGATCTAGAACAAAAAGAACATTAACAAACCGACAAGAGAGCTAGTGTTTTTGTTCATCGTTCATTTCTGCTATTTCCAGCAAATAAATATCCTCCTAATTGCGTGAGAGTTGCTGGGTGTACAACAGTGCACTGTGCCTGGGAAAAAGTCATCGTCGTCGTCGTCGTCGTCATATCATCATCGTCGTCATCATCATCATCATCATCATCATCATCATCATCATCATCATCATCATCATACTCATCATCATCCTTATCATCAACACCATCATCATCTTCATCATCGTCCTAATCTGCCTACTCTTCCTCCTCATTATTATTCTTATCAAAAGGTGGTGAGCTGGCAGAATCGTTAGCATGCCGGGCGAAATGCTTAACGGTGTTTTGTCTGCTGCTAAGTCCTGAGTTCAAAACCCGCTTAAGCAGACTTTGTTTTTCATCACTTCGTAGTCGATAAACTACGCACAAGTGAAACTAGTCCCCTCCCTAAACTTTGATGATCTTGTGACAAAATTTGGAAAAAGATATTATTATTATTACTGTTCAGTAGTTTTATTTTTATAATGTGCTTTCACTTCACTACCGAGCGCAGCTCTGTGCGCCTTGGGTATGTGCTGTGGTTTGCTGTGGTGCTCTTATGGTTACTGTATTGAAAGTGTTTTCCGTAGGATATGTGCT
>NW_026406488.1:1563-4677 GCF_001194135.2 Octopus bimaculoides | reverse complement strand
ATTATTATTATTATTATTATTATTATTATTATCATTATTATTATTATTATTATTATTATTATTATTATTATTATTATTATTATCATTATTACTATTATTATTATTATTATTATTATTATTATTATTATTAGTAGTAGTAGTAGTAGTAGTAGTAGTAGTAGTAGTAGTAGTAGTAGTAGTAGTATCATTATTATTATTATTATTATTATTATTATTATTATTATTATTATTATTATTATAGCTGGTGTTTTTACTGAAAGCAATAACATATTAACGCAATTAGCAGGAACTTTATCTTAAGGTTTGGGGACAGCAAGCCTTCTGAAATCTCAAGAATCTTTCTTACTATTCCTGCAGATTACAGGATTGCACTTTTCTGCAAGTCGACAATGCGTGTCTCAGTTTCAATTTCCTTTCATCTTTTAGGTGACAGTTTGCGTGTAGTGCCGAGTAGACCAATTACCACAGGAATAATTGTCCCCTCACCTTTGTCTTTGATTATGTTTTCCTCTTTTTTTTTTTTTTCTCTGGTTAAATTTTGATAAGTACATCCAAAATCGAATCTCTTGCAAAACTTGTAGAGACATCTTGCGTCAATCACATACCTTTGCTATTTTTATTCATAGTAGATAACTGATGACATTCTGATACAATGGAAACAGTAGCCCGCGTTCTATATTTTCGTGAACAGCCCTCTAATCCACTACTCTGTATCGACTCAACCAGAATTAACTCGGTGCTAAGCAATAATACATTAACTACATTATCATGAATCGATGTGGTAGGCTCATAGAAGTTCCACAATTTTTAAGAAATACAAACCAAATTGCACTTAAATGATATCTTACCGACATCAATAAAAACATTCCGTAGAATTGTTTTTTTTTTTGTTACTTTGGTTAATTGCAAATTTTGAAATTTGGTACTTTAATGTAGTTTTCCAAGTTGAATCTGAGGAGTCATTTCACTTTTTCCAGAAAAGTTTTTTAAAAGGCGTTATACAAGCTTAAAGTTTGATAATTTTCACCCAGTCAGAAAACAGGATTTGGAAGCTGTCATTTTCTACTTGACAGCATATGTTGTCAACTGTAAAGAAATTAAATTCTGCTGTACATATAACCCTTCATAACTTTTTTTTTAATTTCTATGAATTTTCAGAAAACTTTTGAGAATTTGTATTCTACATACAGGAATTCATGCGATTAACCAAAAGTAAAAACAAAGAATTTTTTGGTGATTGATTTAAGGCCTATTTGGCTGTTATTTCTAGCACATCTTATGAACATCTCAATGAGTGGAAAATATTTGTCAACACGTGCTTACTGGCTGACAAAAGAATTCTGATGCTTGGCTTGTTACTATGGAAACATGCGTGACTGTGTCAGTGGCCTACGATTGGCTAAAATTACCCAAAATTTGCAAACTTTAAAACTTAATAACTTTCTATTTATTGATTTATTGCAAAAATGAATTTCAAAGCAGAGATTAGCATGTAAATCCATATCATTACATCAAATATCAAATTAATTCGAACAGGAATTGAAGAAACTGAAAATTGGTAGCCAAACAGAAAAGATCCTGTAAAATTTAATAGGTGTATTTGCCAAGGAAGTGATTTGATCTGGTAGACGTTATTCAACTAAAAGGAATACTGCGTGGAAGACAAAAACGTTTATAACCAAACGTTTTAAACCAAATAAAAATTTTTAGTGAAATTAACAGTGTGTTTTTGAGTGACTTAATTTATGTTTTCCACGCTTCAGTCATTCCGGAAAATAGACCTACTTAAGCCTAAAACGAGATCGTCATTCCTGGCGTGCCTTCTGCCACATGTCTTTACAATCAAATTTGACATGAGTAAATAATAGTACCATGCACACTTTCTTCTTCTTGACACTCTGTCGGTTACGACGTCCAGGGTTCCAGTTGATCTGCTCATCGGAACAGCCTGCTCGTGAAATTAACGTGCAAGTGGCTGAGCACTCCACAGACACGTATAACCTTAACGTAGTTCTCGGGGAGATTCAGCGTGACACAAAGTGTGACAAAGCTGGTCGTTTGAAATACAGGTGCAACAGAAACAGGAAGTAAGAGTGAGAGAAAGTTGTGGTGAAAGAGTACAGCAGGGTTCGCCACCATCCCCTGCTGGAGGCTTGTGGAACTTGTGTTTTAGCTGAATAAACACTCACAACGCCCAGTCTGGGGATCGAAACCGCGATCCTACGACCGCGAGCCCGCTGGCCTAACCACTGGGCCATTGCGCCTCCACATGCACAAATCAAGAAGCACACCAACGGGGTAGACCTAACATGAAAATATTAGAAATGGCTGAGACTTCTTCCTGAAACCACCTATCCTACGGTAATATACACCAAACTATAACATTGCTGAAAAAAGGAAGGGATTGTCACGACTGGAATAACTTTCGTCATAAGTCTGATCAATCAGACCAAGGCCTAAGGATAAGCACGAACGAAGCAGAACAATACGACACTGTTCGAGCTCATGTGGAGACATACACGATCACACATAATATCATGCTTGAAATAGCAGTTAACATCTCACTGAAATAGCACTGTGCTATCTTCCTAAAGTAGGTTTATACATAAACTATAATCTGAACTGAATAAAGATAGGAGTGTTGCAAATAATAAATAAAATAAAAATATCTTTGATCAAAGATCTCCAGCATAAGTATTGACCTGTGTTTAAAGAACAACGACGATGACTACGGCGGCGATGGTGATGAAAAGAGCAACTTCAGCAACATCTACATTATGAATGCAATAGCCGAGTGTTTTCACTAGAATCAACAAGTATACAAACAACACAACAACTACAATAATAGGCAAACATTATTACTCACACCCCAGTCTTGCCATCTGAAGCAAGCACCACCATTACCTCCGCATCCTCTTGGACCATTATTTCTTCAGTCATCTTTCCCCGACCCCTCTACCAGCTATCATTAAAATGAGAAACAACACTGTCATCGCTAACACCGCCATCAACGCATCGGCGGTGAAGATCACGCCCTTGGTCGCCACCACCATCACCAACACCACCGCCACTGCCACCACCACCACTGCTACAACCACCACCACTGAAACCACC
>NW_026406488.1:0-1273 GCF_001194135.2 Octopus bimaculoides | reverse complement strand
CAATAATAACAACGATACAACCACCACCACAACCACAACAACAACCAGCACCACCACAACCAGTATTACACATTCGGTACACGTCTCTCGCACGTACTCACCACAACTGACACCACCACCACCACCACCGCCAACAACAACAACAACAACAGCAACGACAACACCTCCGTCAGCGCGCCTACTGTCTCCGCCCCCACGATCACCGCACCCATCATTACCATCCTTACTCATTCTCACAATTCTCACTGACACTACCGCCATAAGCAACATCACCGCCACCACACTACTATCACCAATACCACTATGAGCACCACCAGCGTGACTACTACCGTCATCACCAAAATTGACACCACCACTTACGCATCCATCAATACTACCACCACCACCACCAACAACCATTACCAACACCGTCACCAACACCACCATCATTATCACAAGCTCAGCCACCATCACAACCAGCACCGTCACCGATATAATCACTACTACCATCACCATCATCACTACAACCGCAACTACCACCTTTACCATTACCAAGACAACCATCACTAATACTACCACCACCATCACAATCACCACTGCCACTACCACTGCAACCTCCATCACCACCATCACCACTACCACGTGAACCACCACCACCACCACCGCCGCCGCCGCCGCTGGAACCACCAACATCGCCACCACCACTACTGCCGCAACCACCATCACCACCAACCCACCATCACCACCAAACCACCACCACCAATACCACAACCCATACAGTAGCATCACCATAACCACCACCACATTAATTTACCATTACTACCACCACCACCACAACACCACCACCGTTACTTCAAGCTATAAACAACCATTACCCACGGCGATAGTTTAATGTCCCACTCCAACACGCCACTTAACTACACCGTTCTCAATATCTCCCCAACCATTATCAACAGCTTTTAATGTTTTTACTGTGTTCATAAGTTAATTTTGAGTCTCATTCTATAAACCCACCACCGCCATCAACTCTCTTCCGCATCATTTCTGTCCTCTCTCTCTCTCATCCAGCAACTTGCATCCTACATTCACCATTACGCATACTGATGCGTATGTAGGCATAGGCTACACATACATAAACACACACACACACACACACACACACACACACGCGCGCAAGCATAAACACACAGGCTTATGGACAAGGATGTACATACAGATATGCTTCCACTCACATATATAATATAGGCATATATATATGTGTATATATATATATATGTATATATATATATATATA
>NW_026406487.1:0-681 GCF_001194135.2 Octopus bimaculoides | reverse complement strand
TGTAGACAATATAAATAACAATAAAAAATTAGATTACTATTTGTAAATCTCACAATGGGAGATATTCAGCAACAATACTTTAGAGTAAAGATTATTTGCCAACATAACACGGCAGTCCTGGTTGAGGATGAATGTTGCTGTAATTTAGCCCCAGGAGACATCGTCTCCAGCTGGCTATACGACACGATCTGTCCCCTTATATTTTCGAACAAGGGAATCTAGCACCCCCACTCAGCTCAAACCAATATCTGTGTATCGTGGTTCCTGGGTTATTTCCTTTCATCAGCACAGAATAATTGTTCAGCTAGAGGTGGTGCTGCCAAATTTCCATTCGAAATATATAGTTTTCAAAGTGACAACTTGTCACTGATCTATAAATTAGAAAATTACTATTTTTAAATCTCATAACGAGAGATATTTAGCAACAATATTTTGGAGTAAAGATTATTTGCCAGCATAACACGGCAGTCCTGGTTTAGGATGAATATTGCTGTAATTTAGCCCCAGGAGACATCGTCACCAGCTGGCTATATGACACGATCTGTGTCCTTATATTTTCGAACAAGGGAATGTAGCACCCCCACTCAGCTCAAAACAATATCTGTTTAAAAATATACCTACCACACGGCTACTTATTTCATTATTACCCACAAGGGGCTAAACATAGAGGGGACAAACAAG
>NW_026406486.1:0-239 GCF_001194135.2 Octopus bimaculoides | reverse complement strand
CTCCTGGCTGGTGGCACCTACCCATTTTCCTTTATTCAAAAATTCTTATCACTCCTTTTAAAATTATGATTTAAGTGTTGATGTCTCAGCCCAAGAATTCCAGCATGATGTGCTGCTTGACTGGTCCACCTCTCTCTCTCATTATATATATATATATCTTTCTCTCGCTATGCCTCCGTCTATCACTCACTCTCTCTCTAAATCAGTCCCTCTCTCTCTCTCTCTATCGTAGTTTCCTT
>NW_026406485.1:0-200 GCF_001194135.2 Octopus bimaculoides | reverse complement strand
ATATATATATATATACACACACACACACGGGCACACGTATATATATAAAATTGTATATGCATTTATGCATAGATTTATACACGCATACCAGCAAAGATACACACATACGCTTACCAATTATCTTTTTTCTTGGTATCTATCTTTCTTTCTCACGCTCCTTCTTTCCCTCTCTCTCTCTCTCTCTCTCTCTCTCTCTCTCT
>NW_026406484.1:0-216 GCF_001194135.2 Octopus bimaculoides | reverse complement strand
GCATGCATGTATGTATGTATGTATGTATGTATGTATGTATATAGTAGTTGGTTAAGTCGATTGATTGGCAGACAGACAGACACATAAATATACTGAGAGATAGATAGATAGATAGGTAGATAGATACATATATACATACACACATACGTACATGCATGCATGCATGCATACGTACGTACATACACACATACATACATAATACATACACACACACAC
>NW_026406483.1:0-303 GCF_001194135.2 Octopus bimaculoides | reverse complement strand
TCTCTCTCTCTCTCTCTCTCTCTCACACACGCACACACACACGCACACACGTTAATATGAATATATAGACTAACACGCATATACACACATATAAATATGCACATGCATACATGCGTACATATGTATACGTTCATTCATTCATACTTGCATATAACTATATATCCTCACGTATATACACATATACATATGCATACGGCAATATACATCTGCACATATATGCACATGCATTCAAACATATTGAAACATAAGCATAAATACACATATATACATATACGCGAATATTCATATATTCACACATACATC
>NW_026406482.1:0-348 GCF_001194135.2 Octopus bimaculoides | reverse complement strand
TCTTGTTCTTGTTCTTGTTCTTCTTGTTCTTCTTGTTCTTCTTTTTCTTCTTCTCCTCCTCCTATTCCCCCTCCTCCTCCCTCCTCTCCATCTGCCCTTCTTGTTTAGTAAACGAAGGCCCTTTTCTCCCGCTGGTCGACAAAACGTTTTACGATCTCATCCTGTAAAAGTAGATAAATTAGAAAACCTATTTTTAAAATTGTCAAAAGAATTCCGTTTTACCTTAGGCATTATTTAGGCTTTCTACCTCATTGTAAGGTCTTTCAAGGGTTCTGACCTTCATAGTATGTTCCTGTCTTTACGACGTCTCTATGTCCCTCCGTCCGTCTGTCTCTTTCTTTTTCTCTC
>NW_026406481.1:0-370 GCF_001194135.2 Octopus bimaculoides | reverse complement strand
AAAAAACATGTTCTCAATATTTTAATTTTCTCCCTCCCCACCCCAATTTCTACATCTTTACTTTTTTCTAAATTTTTTTCTTGGTAATCCACAGAGAAAAAAAGAGAGAGTACAAATCTTTAAGAATTTTCTTCTTCCTTTTTTCTTAAAGAAACTCTAAAATCTTCCCGAACATCCACCCATCACCTCATCACTTTCAAAAAGCTGCAAACTCCCAATGTTTCACTTTTAGCTTTTTGGAAAGCAAGAAAGTTTCTTCAGAAATAATGTTTACCTATTGTTTCTAGCATGTTGGGTTTTCTGGTGGTGGTCTGGTGTTTTTTACATCAGCTGTTTCAGTATAATTTTACACATGCGTGAAACATAAGAC
>NW_026406480.1:0-411 GCF_001194135.2 Octopus bimaculoides | reverse complement strand
TATATATATATGTATGTATGTATGTATATATATACATATATATATATATACATACATATGCGGAGAGAGGGAGAGAGAGAGAGAGAGGGAGAGACGGAGAGACGGAGAGAGAGAAGGGAGAAAGAGAGAGATATATACATCATATGTATGAAGCATACACGTCAATGTCGAACTGTCTAAACGTAAACATATTTCAGCAACAAGCTGTTGTACACCGCTGTGTTTGTTATTTTTTTATTAGTAGCGGTCACCATCGTCGTAATGATGGTGAAGTGAAGCAACACTGATCAATGCCAGGAAAACTGATGATGGAGGCGTTGATGGTAATGGGGGAGTAGCGAGGTATGGTATTTTCGAATACATGTTACGTACGATAAAATACAGCAGCGTTAATAATAATAATAATAATAA
>NW_026406479.1:0-321 GCF_001194135.2 Octopus bimaculoides | reverse complement strand
AATCATCCGAAAAATACTGATCGAAAATTCTTACCATTGACATCAGTTTCTGCAATTTCCGTTCCCTCATCAGTTAGCTGGTGATTAAAGTCTCTTTTAGTGCTTACATTCTTCTATGCGTCGACTACAGTATTAGAGCATTTTAGCTCTTATTTCTAGCAATGGAGGTTCTTCTAACACTCTAGTCATATTTAGTGAGTGTTATAATTCTCCTTTTTGGTGAAGCATTGCACACTGCTGTTTATATTAAGTTTATACTTTATTCATTATATATATATATATTACATATACACACACATATATTTATATCTATATATATGT
>NW_026406478.1:0-200 GCF_001194135.2 Octopus bimaculoides | reverse complement strand
ACCACCACCACCACCACCACCACCACCATCACGACGACGATGACCACCACCACTACCATTACCGCTACCATCGCCACCCTGATCACCGACTATTTCTTCCAGTTCTACTAAGTCAAAGAACTACCAGCGATACTAGCTTTTCCAACATCAGGAACACAAAAGAATACACAAAAACTATATAAAAGCAAAGAGTAAAAAGA
>NW_026406477.1:0-323 GCF_001194135.2 Octopus bimaculoides | reverse complement strand
TCGTTGATGTCTGTGTGTCTTTTTTTTTACCCTGAAGAAGGGGTTATCACAAATTTGTGCTCTATTGTGCCCTAAATACGGTGATATACCCACGAAATGGCCATAGGTGTTCTGTGTTTGTGTTCCACCTATACTTGTAATCCACTGTAAATGATGTTTATTGTTTGACTTTACTGATGTTACCTGCGGAATGGTGAAATATGGATTTTACTTTGCCACACTTTGGATGTTCTGTTGCTGTTTTGTCCCGTGCGCTTCGGTATTCCTATTTACGAAATTGGATTTTACCTACTAAATTTGCTGTCATGAGGGAGGTAGTTGAA
>NW_026406476.1:0-309 GCF_001194135.2 Octopus bimaculoides | reverse complement strand
TTTTTTTTTCCTGTTCACTTTAGTACACATTAATTCATCTATTTCTCTTCCAACTTTTCTACTTGTCTGAGAGATAATGGTGCTTGTGAAGAACTGAATCCATTGGTTGAACATAGAGCGAAATATTTTAGCTTTCTGCATAACTTAATCTCTGCTTTGTACTGTTTCCCTTGTGGAATATTTAATCAATCAAGGTTGATTTTTTTTGTCAGGATAGTTTAGAAAATCAGAGTTGCAGGAAATATTTCTGAATCAATTCCACTGATTTAATAACGCTGTGTGTGTGTGTATTCATCATCATCAATCATC
>NW_026406475.1:1454-3409 GCF_001194135.2 Octopus bimaculoides | reverse complement strand
ATATATATATATATGTATGCATTATGTTTTTGCGTGCAAGTGTGTATATATATGTGTATGAATGTATGTATGTTCGTGTGCGTATGCACGATATAAAGAGAGAGGAGGCAACTATGACATAAAGACAGAATGTATCACGTACTTTGAAGGAAACATAAGTATTTGAAAGTCGTAGCAATGAATTACAGTATTTTAAACAGGGTCTCGTTTTCTTTTTAATTTGCGTGATTCCATTTAATCTTTTGGTTTTTCTTTCCTTTTTATTCAGTTCTTAAATAGTTCAGGCCAAATTTCCTCCACTCTAACTGTGGGTGTCGTATCATTGTTACAAGCATAACGCGTCGAAGGGCGTATGTTTTATTTATTTATTTTTTTTTTTTTTTTTGTTTTTGTTTTTTTTGAAACTCTGTATGTCTAACCCCGTAGAGGTACATTGCTTTGCAGACATGGGTTACTATAGTTATTGTTGTTAATGGTAGCAGTGGTTGTTATAGTGGTAAAGTTGTTTCTTCAATTTTCGGGATTTATTTGTCAGTTACTATGTCAAACCTGACCGCTTAGCTTACAATTTTTATATTTCACACAAGATTAAACTAATACATTCGTAAGTAATTATTAATTATAAAAACATGTAAACCAACTGAAAAAATATCTCTTCAGTTCTTTTTATTTTAACTTTTTATTATTATTATTATCATTATTATTATTATTATTATTATTATTATTATTATTATTATTATTATTATTATTATTATTATTTATTTATTTATTTATTTTTTATTCTGCTTTCGTTTTAATAGGTGTTTCCTGAAAATGGTGGTAACAGCTATAAACTTTCAGCAAGTCTAGTGATTGTGACGGTTAGTTACAGTCCAGGTGGGGTCGAACGTATCTGAGTAGGTTGGCCCGGAAGTGTTTGTCGCAGCAACTATTTTTTTTTGTTTTTTTTGTTTTGTTTTTTGTTTTTTGTTTTTTTAAGTTTCTTTTATTGACGATGAAAGCTGCCTGAAGATTTCTTTCGAATAGCCCACCAATGACGAATCTTTATTGCTCCTCGCTTTAATTCGCTTTTTCCATGACTCTGTTTGGCTTGAATTTCCTTTGACAAACAGATCGACACAAAGGTCTGTGACAAGGAGAATTCATCAGTATGTTTTCTTTCTCAGTGAAAGACGAATAAATCATCAAAGGGCTGATGCTAAAAACTGTCAAAGGCAGCACAATAAATTTCATTGTGAAGCTAAAAACCAAAATAAAAAACAATGGAATATACCATAATTGTGCCTTAGGTGTATGAGAACTAAATCTATCATCATTGAGAATGATTTAGGCCCTTGCAGAAAATATGGTGTGAAATTGCAATAGCTAAATGGATAAGGCGTCGCCCTCTCATCTTATAAATTCGTATTTTTATCCTATCATTGGTACTGCACTCTGTCTACTGGGAATAAATCCTAATTCTGCTTACATCAGTTAACTGAGATGATATTAAGCTCCAAAATTTCAGAAACGTGGTGATGGGGTGATAGATTGACTAAAAGTTAGACATTTATCACTTAAATCCACTACACTTGCTTTCCAGAATTCCTTTTAAAGGATTCTGTATGAGAAACTGATATGAAAGCTACTCGAAATAAAACAAACAGAAGTGGGACGGAATTTTTCTGACTTTAGAGAGGCAAAACATTGAAACCTTTCTGTCTGATGATCTTAAAGTTTACGGGGCGAGGTTGTTGTTGGCAATCCGTCGCTTACGACGTCGAGGGTTCCAGTTGATCCGATCAACGGAACAGCCTGCTCGTGAAATTAACGTGCAAGTGGCTGAGCACTCCACAGACACGTGTACCCTTAACGTAGTTCTCGGGGATATTCAGCGTGACACAGTGTGACAAGGCTGACCCTTTGAATTACAGGCACAACAGAAACAGGAAGTAAGAGTGAGAGAAGGTTGTGGT
>NW_026406475.1:0-639 GCF_001194135.2 Octopus bimaculoides | reverse complement strand
GTTTCTCGCCGCTTTAAAGATAACTTCTATGAATATGTTTCTTTCCATCATATCACCAAATGTGTTTTGTTGTTCACCGGCACATCTTTCGAAAACAGAGAACATCCAGCAAAATAACTTATACTTGTCTGTTCTAGAACATTATTATTTATTATCATGATCGGATTCCAACCCGGGCCGTTGCAACGAAATCCACCCGCCACTCATCTCAGTCCATCTTCCAGGCCCTGAATACATTCCAGACCAGTGTCTGCAATCAAATCGATGTAAGTGTGACGGCGTTTTCCACTTCTTACATCACCATGAAGTGGGTTCCACAAGAGTAATTTGGGTGCTTCCAGTTCGGGATAGCGCACGCAGTGACCATTCGAAGCATCCTTGTGGTAGCACCTATTTAGCCCGTTTGATAGTTTCTTTGTCAGTGTCGATGTTTCAATGACATACAATAGCACTGATTCAACAGTTGCAATGAACAACTTGATTTTGATATTGCTTGGGCAATTTGGAGTTCCAAACCTTCTTTAGTTTGTAACAAGCTGCCCATCAAGATCAGGGAGGCACAAGCATGGACAGCTTGTCATAAACTAGAACATCATATATGCATGTGTGTATACATACTTCGTGGTGGCCTAAATATAT
>NW_026406474.1:0-274 GCF_001194135.2 Octopus bimaculoides | reverse complement strand
TCTTTCCTGTCACTAACCTTTACTTGTTCTCCATATATCTCCCCATGGCCAGACATGTTTTGGCAGAAAATTAGAAATAAATGATATTCACTTACAACAATCATCTGGTGTCAAGTCAGAGTCAGACAAAGATGTACACTCACACTCACGCATATGCTTACACAAATATACATATCACAGGTTTCTTTCAGTTTCCATCTACCAAATCCACTCAGAAGGCTTTATATGTACACACAGACACACATATATGTATATATGGGTGTGTGTGTGTGTG
>NW_026406473.1:0-285 GCF_001194135.2 Octopus bimaculoides | reverse complement strand
AGTAATGCATGCATATATATGTGTGTGTATGTAAGGAGATATGTATGTGTATGAATATATGCATAAGTACATGATGTTTATATATACACACACATTTACAGTGTGTGTGCATGTGTGTGTATATGTTTGTGCATACATATACATGTACGTAGATATGTATGAATGTATTTGCATATATGTGTGGGTGTATATAGATGACAGACAGAGAGATAGGTAGATGGATAGACAGCAAGAAAGATAGACAGAAAAATAGATAGACAGAAAAATAGATAGACAGAAAAATAG
>NW_026406472.1:0-233 GCF_001194135.2 Octopus bimaculoides | reverse complement strand
ATCTTACGTACGATGTTTCGAGTGGCCAATCCATTACTCTTATAACATTCATATCGTCCTTGTCGCTACTGTTGCTTTTATTTTTGATATTCTTTTAGTTGTTGTTGCTGCTGTTGTTGCTACTGTTGTTGTCTTCGTTGTCGTTGTCGTTTAGGTCGAGACCAGCTCTGATCGAGGAGATTATGTCACGCAGTTTATCGGCTGAACTACAGTGTGTGTATGTATATGTATAT
>NW_026406471.1:0-223 GCF_001194135.2 Octopus bimaculoides | reverse complement strand
TACATACATACATACATTCATACATACATACATACATACATACACTCACACAGACATAAATACATACATACACACACACATGTATATACAAGCATACACACACACATGTATATATGAATAGAAGGACTGTTGTGTATGTATGAATGAATGAATGTATGTATTTATGTATGTATGTATGAATGTATGTATGTCATAATTCAGTTTTATTTCAAGATTTCTTGCC
>NW_026406470.1:1951-3295 GCF_001194135.2 Octopus bimaculoides | reverse complement strand
GCTTCTCGATAGCACTGCCAGACCAGGGATCTCTGGAAGTTGTCCATAGGCCCCGGCCCGAAAGTCGTCTTGAACAGGGGGGGTGGGTCAGGTATTTCATATTTGTCACGCTGAATCTCCATGGGAACAACGTTAATAGTACAGTGCCTTTGGAGTGCTCAGCCACTTGCAAGTTAATGTCACGAGCATTTGGTTGTATGTATGTAAGTAGGTATATATATATATATATATATATATACAAGAATAAGGGCAGGGAATCGTCAATTAATAATAGAATTAATAATTAACAATTTTGCCAAGTAGTTCAGTATGAAAAAACCTTTATTGGTAAAACCATTTATCATCATAAATATACACGGATTAGCATTGAGTTGCTTCTCCAACATACTGAAAATTTAGAAATAGCAGTCAAAGAACTACTGATTCTAAACTACAAATTTTTCTCTAAACGGATGGCGATATTTATGGCACACATAGAACAAAAAATCCGTTTAAAGAAAAATTTGTAGTTTAGAATCACTAGTTCTTTGACTGCTATTTCTAAATTATATTTATATATATAGGTAGATTTATAGACATCAACTGAAACCGAAGTAGTGATTTTGTAACCGAAGTAGTGTCAGTTTCTTTCTTTTCACATTAATAAATAAAATATCCCTTGAAGAGGAACTTTATCATCCGTTCTATTTCTTTGTAAACTCAGTCTTTCTCAGTTTTTTGTGCGAAAGCAATTGCAGGGAACAGCACAATTCGTCAAACTTTTCAAAAGTACAAAAAAAATTTCTTGCTCAAGGGAAATAACATGTAAATATTTTCTTAGAGTTATTTCCCTTGGCAGCAAAATTATACTTTCCTCAAATACGCACTATGGATACTGCACTACTACTACTACTACTACTACTACTACTACTACTACTACTATTACACAAACTTCGACACACAGAAACTAATACACACATACACATATACATGGAATGCAATGTTCGAGAGTCCCATACCACAAAAATACATATGATGCTCTGCTTAGAAGTATCGAACAATCAATCCATTTATGTACGAGATATTTAATTTATTTATCTAATGACACATAAAATTTTTCAAAAAATTAACAAACATGCATAATACATATGCAAACATACGCGCACGCTTTGTGCTGAGTTGGGGTGCTAAACTCCCCTGTTCGAAAATATAAGGACACAGATTATGTGTCGTATAACTAGCTGGAGACATTTCCTGGGGCTAAACAACAGTAATATTCGTCCCAACCGAGACTGCCACATTACGTTGGCAAATTATCTTCACTTATATATATATATATATATATGTGTGTGTGTGTCTGGGGGG
>NW_026406470.1:0-1941 GCF_001194135.2 Octopus bimaculoides | reverse complement strand
GTGACCGCGTGTGCATCGTTGGCGATTTTCTTTCTCCGTCTTCCCTTCTTTCGACTTTTTCTATATTTCTGATGAAGAGCTCCGCTCGAAACGCGAAATCCTCTTTCTTTTCTTTCCTTTCCTGAGCGTTCAATAACACTACTTATTCCACGTTCTAGTGTTGTCGTTTATTCGTGTTTTTTTCGTGTCTTTTCTTGCTAGTTCCTGTTTGAATTGACTATATATATAAACATATAAACATATATTCGTATCTCTATCTATCTATTTATCTATCTTTATATATACATCTATCTATTTAAACATGCACACACACACGCAAACACACACACACACACACACACACACACACACGTATATATAAACACACACATATACATATGTATGTATGTATATATGCATGTATGTATATATGCATGTAAGTATATAGCATGTATATATATATATATATATATAAGGATCCGAATGATCAAAGAAATCTCAATTAAGGTCTTCGGAAAGTGCATTGCTGACAAAAATATCCATAGTTGAGGTTAGGGCGTGTTTCGCGTCGTACCGAAAATCGAGGAGATACGATGTCGGAGAGAATATATATAGATAGAAGATCAGTCTTCTCTTATCTGTTCTACCTGTCTTTTTCCCCTTTTTCACTTTCTATATATTTAAACACACACGCACACGCGCGCACACACACACACACACACACACACACACACACACACACACACACACACACACATAAATCCAAGCTGAAGGAGCGGAGCAGGTGAAATCCAAACTACATATGTTTCCTAGCTAGCAGATCCTCTGATGTAATAATTACTCAACGAAGTGTACTAAGCCAGCTACTTACCAGGCCGAAGCTACCTTAATTATATGAAGGTTACATCGTCGTTAAGGAATTCCAAGTAAACTCGCTGAAGATTTTACCTGCTTCACTCCTTTGATTTGAATTTTTATTAGTATTCATAGCAACTCAAATTGCTAACCGTGAGATATAAAATAAAGTTTTTAGTTTATCGAACTTCAAAAGCCTACAGTCTGCGACGCCAATAAATTATTATTGGCTCCGAACGCTGTATTTTTATACCTATCACGGACTGCTCGAAGCTTTCGAACTTACTTCACTTAAATCCGTGGATTTTATAATTACACACACATATTTATACGTTTGCAAGGAACACAGTTATCGATCAGGGAATCAAAATTACAATCCAATGATCGTGATTGCAATCCCCGAATCACCAATCCACACGTCTTATAAAAGACCGGTAAATATTTATTCAAACTGTTCAAACGCGACGAATTGAAAGTTGTTATAATGTTAAAGACTATATGTTGTTGTGACGACCTATAAATCATTTTGTATTTCATGGGGTCAATGAAAAATAAAGTACTAAAGTGCTAAAAATAAAGTGCAGTGAATTGGCGAAATTTTTAGACCAATCGACAAGAAACAGAGACATGTTTGTCCCAGAACTTTCTGGTTGATGGCAAAGTCCGTGGCGACAGAACACTCAGTTTGTTTCGGCCTTAAATTGGCAGTATTTTCTTTGGACAACATTCGAGTAACGGAGTTGAGAGATTTGCAGATCGGTCTATAAAAGATGCTTTCTAATGAGGAATACTACAGTTTTAAGCGTTCTTACAGCATAAATATGTTCTTACAGTTATATAAGTTCCACAGATTGCTGATTAATCAATGTTTATTTCTATACACCATTAGAGACAAAGTTTTGATTAGCTTGGAGTGATAGTAGATTCCTGCTACAGAACATGCAAAAACGAAGAAATCAGGTGGTCTTATAGTTTCACAGACAATACTGGATAGTTTTCGTCTGCCGTTAATACTTCTATACTGTTGAGCACATTACTACATGCTTTCTCAGAACGAATACTGCTGTGCTATGGCGTTTTGGCTGTATATCTATGTAGGATATATAT
>NW_026406469.1:0-466 GCF_001194135.2 Octopus bimaculoides | reverse complement strand
TGGTCTTTGGTTTCGTTATTTTTCGGGAGGAGGTAAGTAATACCTTTTGCGCAGGATGCTAACGGGAGCCCAACTCTTCAGGTTATTAGAATGCTGAATAGAGAGATCCAGAAAATCCAAGGTGGCTAGCAGAAGATAGGCTATTATTGGTCAAGGAGGGTTACATGGTATTGTAGTGAATAATGTCAATTCGTTAGCGACACTAGTTCCATCAGAAACTGGAGTTTCTTTGACTGCGTAAGTGGACAGGAAATTGACGGGATCAATGTGTCTAGATGTCGCATGGGCGAGACCGGTTTGTATGCATGTAAAATTTAATTTATTTAGTTTGTGCATTAAACATGAAACTAGTTCTGTACTAACCACGGTAACTTTAAAATGAACTTCTTTCATCTCGCCCGAATTCTACATACATTTCGTATCGAGGTGAATTATCGATGTTTTATTTAAAAATTGATCATTCAAC
>NW_026406468.1:0-312 GCF_001194135.2 Octopus bimaculoides | reverse complement strand
CTCTCTCTCTCTCTCTCTCTCTCTCTCTCTCTCTCTCTCACTGTCTATCTGTATGCCTGTAGGTCTGTCTCTCTCCTCACTACGTCTATATACTTATCTTCTGTATTTATATACCATCGTTCTGTTTATCTATTTATTTTATCTTATACATACATGATTTATTTGTGATTGTATTATCTACATCTCTTCACTACATCCTCTTATCTCTACCTGTCCTCCCTTTTCCAACCTTTCTAGCTCTCTTCCTCTGTCTCTCCCTCTTTTTTCTACCTCTCTCTCTCTCTCTCTCTCTCTCTCTCTCTCTCTCTCTCT
>NW_026406467.1:0-296 GCF_001194135.2 Octopus bimaculoides | reverse complement strand
TATATATATATATATATATATACATATACATATATATATATTTTTATTTATTTATTTAGTTATTTATTTATTTATATACATACATATGCATATATAGAGAATAGATAAATTGACATATATACATATAATATGTATATAAACATAAATATATATAAATTATGTATATTTGCATATATGTAATTTTCCTTTCGTTCTTCTTCTTCTCATATGTTCTTTTTTTCAATATACATACATACTTACTGACAACAAGCGCACAGACATATACCTACATATAAATACAGAAATAAATATGCATA
>NW_026406466.1:0-729 GCF_001194135.2 Octopus bimaculoides | reverse complement strand
GTGTGTGTGTGTGTGTGTGTGTGTGTGTGTGTTTATGCGTGTGTTTGTGTATAATTTTAAAGGTTCTGGCTTTGCCTACCAAAACAAACATATACATACATACATGCATGCATGCATGTACATGCACAAACATATACGCATCCACAAGTATTACACACAAACGCATGCATGCATACAAGCATATATACAGGCATAAATACATACATAGACACACGCACATACACAAGCATGCATACATACATATATACATACACACATAGACATGCATGCTGAAGTACACATACATGCATGCATACGTACATATATATATGTGCACACACAATATATATACACATATACATACATGCACACATACATACATACATACATACATACATGCATACATACATACATTACCATTTCGTTGCTTCTGATATTCCGTTATTGAGTGTTTCTGTTTTGGTGAAATGGTGCATGCGAAAATTTAGTAATGTTCGCTACCCCCAACCCTAAAATTCTAAAAGGTTTTTATGAAGAGACTGTTGCCTAGTGATTGTTGATGTTATCAGAAATACTTTTCAAGAACATACATGCATATGTTGTTGTTGCTGGCACTCCGTCGCTTACGACGTCGAGGGTTCCAGTCGATCCGATCAACGGAACAGCCTGCTCGTGAAATTAACGCATAAGTGGCTGAGCACTCTCCACAGACACGTGTGCCCTTAACGTAGTTCTCGGGGATATTCAGCG
>NW_026406464.1:0-254 GCF_001194135.2 Octopus bimaculoides | reverse complement strand
TTCCCAAGGACCCAATAATATTTGGCACTAAATTCATCGTCTTCATTTTCTATAGTCGGGCTATTTCGTACTTAAGAGGGTTGTATCTATCTATCTATCTATCTATCTATCTATCTATCTATCTATCTATCTATCTATCTATCTATCTATCTTTTCGCCTTCTTTCTTGATTATTCGTGGGTCAAAGAGGCATGCAACGTCAACTATATAGCATATGTAGTGCACATTGTCCACCACCACTAGGTCCGGTCTGT
>NW_026406463.1:0-242 GCF_001194135.2 Octopus bimaculoides | reverse complement strand
AAGCTACAAAATGGCAAAACATCGATGTCTCTCGCTCCAGAATGGGATTTGGGGTGAGTTGTTTTGCCTCGCCTGTCTATGACTTTCAGGGCGTTTTAACACCGGCGATTTGAGGTGGTCATCCCCAACGCACTAGGTGCAGCCTACCAGCGAACTAGCCTACTGCATATATTGAGTAAATATGGTCGATAATGTTCGCAATATTAGCACTGCTTCTAATTCATATTTGAATGCATATATAT
>NW_026406462.1:0-422 GCF_001194135.2 Octopus bimaculoides | reverse complement strand
AAATTGAAAGAGAGGAGAAAGTGAAAGATGTATGTACATGTATATGAAATACACGTGTGTGTGAGAGAGAGAGTGAGTGAAAGCGTGTATTGTCATATATGTATTTTTTGGCATGTATGTGTAAGTGGCACTCACTCACTCTCTCTCTCTCTCACACACACACATTTTATTTTTCAAATGCACATACATAAGTATATATACATATATCTTTTATGTATGTGTGTGTGAATGTTTGAGAGAAAGTGAGTGACTGTATTTCCTCATAACATATAGAGAAATGGATGTCTTTTAAGGTACCCACTCATACAGAAAATGTGACGTCGTCATCGTTGTATAAAATGTTTACGATAGTTGACTTATAGAAAAGATTAAAATGTAAAATTTTTGTAATGCAAATATGTAAACGAAAATAAAGTTTATTT
>NW_026406461.1:0-444 GCF_001194135.2 Octopus bimaculoides | reverse complement strand
TGCATATTATGTCTATTAAATGTTTTACTCAAATTCTGGTTAACTAAAATATATACAAGTCTATTTACTGTTAATTCAGTTTGTTCAAAGTTTAGTGAAGTAAATACATATGATATGTCTATTAACAATTTCATTCAGCTTAATTTGGTTAATATACACATGTTATCTCAATTAACTCTCAGATGTTTGCTCAAGGTTTAGCAAAATAAAAATGTCTATTAATTATGAACTCCAGTTGTTTTCCTAAAAGGTTATTCACACCGCAGACCATCTCTAGCTCCATAGCAGATTTTTTTTCTTTTTTGCCAGTGTTCTACTTCCGACCATAAGAAATTCATCTGATGAATGTAAAATTTTAGTTTGGCACGAAACTCCGAATCATTGCAATTGTTTGTTAGTATGACACTCATTAAACCATACTTAAACCACACAAACATATATACG
>NW_026406460.1:0-217 GCF_001194135.2 Octopus bimaculoides | reverse complement strand
CTTAAGTATTTACGTATGTATACAGTAATGTTTACAAGGATATATACACTGATAGTTGTAATGCGATACATATTTTATCGATGTATCATATACACCAGCATTTGCATATACACATACACATATATACACATATATCATATACATAGATACATATACATATATACATACATGCATACATGCATACAAACATATATACGTACATAGATACATGCATATA
>NW_026406459.1:0-584 GCF_001194135.2 Octopus bimaculoides | reverse complement strand
ATACATACCTGACCACAGTTGATGTTGTTTAAATTTAAATGAAAGAGCTTCGCTTCTTTCCCTATTAGTGAATACTTTGAAAAGTTAACCAGAACATACATACATGCTCATAGACACAAACACAAAGAGAGAGGGGGGAGACAGAGACAGACAGACAGAGAAACACGCACACATACATGCATGCATACATACATACATACATACATACATACATACATACATACATACATACATACATATCCTTTGCATGATGGTTATATACCCCTTCTTGCCTACACACGAGCAGCACAGAGACTAGAGTCACCAGGATGGTCCAAAGCAGCTAGGAGGTCAGAAGAATTTGTGTGAATATCGAACCTACTGCAGGTTCTGTGGGCGGCTGGCGGGATGCGGCGTTCGTTGTCGTTTTCGAGGCATGTAATGCAGTGACACACTTTATTTAGTTAGCCATGGTCATACACGTATAACGAGTCTACAGCCATCGAGTGTGTATGCATGCATGCATACTTTTCTCATAAGGCATAATTTTGTAGCCAAAGAAACATGAACATGTAGAAACCAATGGATCAACAGAGTATTAGTGG
>NW_026406458.1:0-538 GCF_001194135.2 Octopus bimaculoides | reverse complement strand
CTGAAGGCCTTACTACTGTATGTCACATCAAGGACGACCAGCCCACCTTCTGGTTCTACATAGACTGTACTTGTCTGCAGAGCCAAGCCTTTTCGACCCAGTACTACTACACCCCCTGGCCCTCCGGTCCGGCTAGGAGACATGATTTTCTCGTAGTCATTCAGGAGGGACGAGAAGGCTTGTAGACCGTCCAGCTTGGTCTCTGTAGCAACCATCACATGCATGTCGTGTGATCTGAGGTCGTCGAGGAAACAAGCTTGCTTCCACTTCGAGCTAAGACCACGCACATTCAAGCACCCAAGGTTAAGTGTAGTCGTTCAAAACAAAAGAAAAGCAAGGGTTCTACTTACTCTTCGACTTTTCCTTTTGTTGGTGATGTTGGAGCTGACCTCACCTACGTGTAAGGCAGCCCTTTTCTCCTGCTCCTTCAAAGACTCCTTCAAATACCGCGGAAGGTCCGGAATGCTCTTGATGGCTTTCGGATGCCTATCCTTCATTTCCTTGAACAGTTTTTCGCTTATCCACGCACATCTCTCTT
>NW_026406457.1:0-371 GCF_001194135.2 Octopus bimaculoides | reverse complement strand
TTTTTATATTTACTTTTTATGTATCTTTATGTATCTTTATGTGTTTTTACCCATCGTATTTATGTTTTTTTTTACACATCGTTTTTATATATATTATATTTTATATTTTATATGTATCTCCATTGCATTTACATTTCTCCTTTCATATCTACATCTTTTATATTGACTTTTCTATGTTTTTTTTTAAATTTTTTTTTTTTAAATATGTGGGGTAGATGAGGCCCATTAGCCAAGTGAAGGCAACTCTTCTAGGAGAAGGACACTCCGACATAGAACCAGGTCCATGACTTCTGTGGGAGCAGACTGGGCTCTTAAAAAAAATTTTTTTTTTATGAGGTTGTGGTTAGGACAACCAGTATAGGAGAATAAAA
>NW_026406456.1:0-302 GCF_001194135.2 Octopus bimaculoides | reverse complement strand
GTGTGTGTGTGTGTGTGTGTGTGTGTGTGTGTGTGTGTGTGGATATAGATTTACAGAAATGCTCTAGGGTAATTTTTATACGAATATAAAGTCATGAACACACAAAATAACATTTAATTATACATGCACATTCTTTGACTGATACTCAGGTAGGGACATACACACTTACATGAATGTAAGTGTGTATGTCTGTATGTGAGCACACATGTGTGTATGTCCAAATGAAAGTGTGTCTTTCTTTATATGTCTATACTGGATTATATTATTATATTTATGCATATGTACATGCATACATACATACA
>NW_026406455.1:0-306 GCF_001194135.2 Octopus bimaculoides | reverse complement strand
TTTCAGTCTTTGCGACTTTTTCAACTTAGAGTAAAACATGAAAAGCAATTCAATTATAGAAAAATTGAATGAAATGTTTTTTTTAAGTATTTCTATAGTTTTCAAATGCAAGGGACATTTTCGTTTTTTCTCTCTGTCTCTGTTTCTCTTATTTACTTTTGTGAGGGCAGGTAGCAGGTAGTAGGTAGTAGGTAGTAGCAGTCCTAATATCTGATATGAGTTCTTGGTTTTGATTGTTTAAGCAGAAGTAGTAGCTGAGGAAGGAGGCGACGAAGAAGAAGAAGAAGAAGAAGAAGAAGAAGAAGA
>NW_026406454.1:0-474 GCF_001194135.2 Octopus bimaculoides | reverse complement strand
ATATTATATGCATATATATATTAGTGTGTGAGCGCATCCAAATAGTAATGAACTGTGTATGTATGTGTGAGTATCTGTGCTTATATCATTTATCTTTTCTACTAAAAATATTTGTATTATTTAAACTCACATAGTATCGTTTTCTTTTTCGTTTTTACTGTTTCTTCTTTTTTTTTCACATCTGATATACTGCTGACAACGAAGATTCAAGAGATGACGAGAAAGAGGAACATAAAAGAAAATAGCAAGGGGTCAGAGAGAGAAAAAAAACGGAGTGTAAGAATGAATGGTAACATAGGAATGGTCGCGATAATGACACACAGATAGAGACGGAGAAATAAAAGATGAGAGAGACAGGAGAGTCCTAGAGGTGGTGGGTTGAAGACATTCAAAGGTAAAGGTCTACAAGACTACAGTCTTATTCCAATTTGTTTGACATCCTATATATTCCACGTTTACAAAAGCCTAGCTGTA
>NW_026406453.1:0-450 GCF_001194135.2 Octopus bimaculoides | reverse complement strand
TAGGCTTAATTTAAGAAAACGACAACTGGTATTTTTAAAGATTTCTTTCATGGCTACATATCCAACCTACTGACATTTTAATTAAAATAATTGTTTTGATTAGCAAAACCAAGAGCAGTGTAATTGCATTCATTGGTTTATTTCCCATTCGTTTGTTTCTGTAAGATCAAACTCCTTTTAATTAGTGAGATGCTACAATGCGTAATGAATATTGATTTTTTGAGGATGTTATTATATACGTATACCTATATACAGACATATTTGTATACACCGATGTATCAAGGTATGTATATAGGAATATACCTGGAAGTATACTTGAGTACAGAAATATAGGAATCGTACAGATGACGGATTTTGAGGAATGCTACCGCTTAAACTTATATGCGTAGTGGGTGCATTTCATAGACGTAAAGAATCCTATTGAATATAATGTATGTATATATATCTATA
>NW_026406452.1:0-617 GCF_001194135.2 Octopus bimaculoides | reverse complement strand
TTTTATTTAAGTCTGGTACTTATTTTATCGGTTTCTTCTGCCTAATTGGTAAATTACGGAGAGGTAAACAAACCAGCATCAGCTGTCAAGTAGTGGGGGAGAGATAGACACCAACACAAAAACATACACACACAAACACATATATACATTTACGACGGGATTCTGCACAATTTCCGTCCGCCAAAATCATTTAGAAAGCAGTGGTCGGTCCGGGGCAAAAATAAAAGACACTTGAACAAGGTGACACTGAATCCGAGCCTATGTGGTTAGAAAGCTAATTTCTCACCGAGTAACCAGCGAGTTCAGTTTTGATGTTACACATGACAAATCAACGAGCGAACCGCTACTCGACTCGGTTGCTTGATCTGCTCAAAATAGCAGTCAAATCAATATCTTTTTCAAAATCAACCATATCGTCTTAAAAATTGAAGGACACGTTCGATAATGTTGACCTTCTTATTGAGAGTGGTATTTTGAAAACGAAAGAAATGGTGTGGAAGGCCAATTGCTTCAAATATTATGTCACGCAGATTCGGCCCGATTCTGTGGAATACTCAGCCACTTGCAATTAACTAGAAAGCAGGTAGTTTAGTTGTTTGAACACTTATTAAATGGCT
>NW_026406451.1:0-281 GCF_001194135.2 Octopus bimaculoides | reverse complement strand
TATCTATCTATCTATCTATCTATCTATCTATCTATCTACCGATTTATCTACATATCTTTCTATATATCCACCCGTCTATCTATATAACTATCAATCTATTCATCTATTTATTTATCTTTTTATCTATTTATTTACCTGTTTATTTATTTACCTATCTATCCAGTCGTCTATGTATATAAGTATCTATCTATCTATCTGTCTGTCTGTCTGTCTGCCAATCTATGTCTTTCTGTGTCTGTGTTTTCCCCCCGCTATCGCTTGACAACTGTCGTGGGTGTGTT